>NC_142948.1:30752777-30810973 GCF_046866305.1 Octopus bimaculoides | reverse complement strand
TATAATATATATATATATATATATATATATATATATATATATATATAATATATATATATATATATATATATATATATATATATATATATATATATATATATATATATATATATATATATATATATATATATATATATATATATATATATATATATATATATATATATATTATATATATATATATATATATATAAATATATATATATATATATAAATATATATATATATATAAATATATATATATATATATAAATATATATATATATATATAAATTAATATAATATATAATATTATATTATATAATATTATATATATATAATATATATAATATATATATATATATATAAATATATATATATATATATAAATATATATATATATATATATAAATATATATATATATATATAAATATATATATATATATATAAATATATATATATATATATAAATATATATATATATATATAAATATATATATATATATATAAATATATATATATATATATAAATATATATATATATATATATAAATATATATATATATATATAAATATATATATATATATATAAATATATATATATATATATAAATATATATATATATATATAAATATATATATATATATATAAATATATATATATATATATAAATATATATATATATATATATATATATATATATATATATATATATATATATATATATATATAAACTGGAAAATTCAATTTGCATAAATAACACTCTCCTAACATCTAGGTCAGTTAATAAATTTACAGGCTGTATTGGGTGTAGTTTATCATGACAACAGCGCTAGGGGAGTCATCATATCTTTGAATAGACCAACGGGTTCTTGTGCAAACACACACACGCATATACATACAAATGTCTAAAAGTGTAAAATCTATATTTTCTTTTCTTTTCTTTCTGTTTTTCTGTCTAGATAACCATGAGCAAATTCTCCCAAATAAAAATGCCGAACCAAATATTCCCATCAACAGACTAAGCTTGCATGAAAAGGAAACGGTTTTTGCAAAAGGGCAACCATTTTCAAAAGCGTCAGCACAGAATACCCTATCGTTAACCAAGCAGCAAGATGTAAGACTATTTATTATTATTATTCTGATTTGTGTGTGACTGAGTGTATTCATTAGTACTGGGAGATGGAGAAGTGGTTTCATTGATGGACATTGACTAGTAACAGAGAAAGGAGGTGGGTAGGGCTGGGTGCTTTGCTTGAAAAACGGATAGCAGTTAATGACAGGAAAGGCACCCAGCTGTAAAATGGCTTCAGTAATATGTGTTCAGCCAACTGATATTAGCATGGAAAAATGCATGTAAGAACAAATGATATGTGTATAGATAGATGTATCTAGGCTCTATGATTGATACAGACTTCCTGTTTTCAGGTGACCTAAATTTAAACTTTCCATCAAAATTTTCTCAAAGTTTATGTTCCAAACACTAGCATAATAATCACAATTTTGTTTCGTTTTTTTTTTCTTTTTTCTAATAAATTCTTCGTTATTTTCGAAATTAACAGAAGCGAAGACTGTATTTCAGCAGAAATATGGTAACAGAAGGATTAAGGCTAAAAGTCTGGGTTATTTCCTTTTTTTTTATTTCGCTGTCTTCTATAATACCCCAAAAGCACTGAAATTTTTCAAAAACTTCCTTGTATTTTTATTCTATGAATGAACAAAACATCTTTTTGAGTTCCACAAAGGCCTGATAGTTGTATTATATAATTTCCACAAGGTTTAAAGCTTAACATTTATAAAAAAAAAAAATCAATATTATCTTGTATACACAGAAAGGTGTATATGATTTCACTTCTTTTTCTGAGTTCTTGTTATCTGTTTTGGCATGGTTTCTACAACTAGATGTCCATCTTAATGCCAGCCACTTCACAGAGTGTACTGGATGTCCATCTTAATGCCAGCCACTTCACAGAGTGTACTGGATGCTTTATACATGGTACCAGCACAGGTGCTTTTTCTATGACACCAGCACAAGTGCTTTTATGTGTCACTGACATGGGTACGTTTTATGTGGTACCCATGCGGGTGCATCTAACATGCTTTTTACATGACACCAAAACAGGTGATACATATATGTGTATATACACACACACACACACACACACACACACACACACACATACATATATATATATATATATATATATATATATATATATATATATATATATATACATATATATATTCATTCATGGGTAAATATATTTTTATATTTGTATAGTGTATGATATGTATAAAAGTTTATCCTTATTTTGTATCATTAGTCTTTTTTTTTTTGTATAGTAATCTATTTTTGTTATTTCTGCAGCAAAGAAACATCAGTCTGTCTGTCTGTCTGTCTCTCTCTCTCTCTCTCTCTCTCTCTCTCTCTCTCTTACACACACACATTCATTCATTCTCTTTCTCGTTCACTTTTATGTAGTATCCAGAGGATAAAGACCTTCTTTCTGTAACCAATTTAAAACCAATTCCTTCTGAAGCAAAGAACTCTCTGAAAGAAAGGTTTGTGTTTGCTTACTCAATTAAAGCTGACTTGAGGCTACACAACAATAACTAGAAAGTATTTTGAACTTAGGAGGGATCTCATGTCCCTTAGGGCTTGTGAGTCTTAAATTGCTGGAGCATAGCTTTAATTCAATGGCAGTGGGTGAAGGAGACTTAAACCTTCTACTCTGAGAAAGCAGTCATTTGACAAAAGCAACAACTAACCTATCATCTCAGATCATATTCCCATGTGACCTGGTATTTGTGAGTCAACAAAGGAGCCAGTATGTGGCTGTTCAACCTGCTAGTTGTTGTTGTTGGCACTCCGTCGCTTACGACGTCGAGGGTTCCAGTTGATCCGATCAACGGAACAGCCTGCTCGTGAAATTAACGTGCAAGTGGCTGAGCACTCCACAGACATGTATACTCTTAACGTAGTTCTCGGGGATATTCAGCGTGACACAGAGTGTGACAAGGCTGACCCTTTGAATTACAGGCACAACAGAAACAGGAAGTAAGAGTGAGAGAAAGTTGTGGTGAAAGAGTACAGCAGGGTTCGCTACCATCCCCTGCCGGAGCCACGTGGGGCTTTTAGGTGCTTTTCGCTCAATAAACACTCACAACGCTCGGTCTGGGAATCGAAACCGCAATCCTATGACCGCGAGTCCGCTGCCCTAACCACTGGGCCATTGCGTCTCCACTTAATATTTATACACAGCTGCTATTTAGATTAAATATTTCATAGCTTTTACACATGAATGTTTGTACACCATGTGTGTGTTCATACATTTTCAGTGTTATCCTTTGGCATCTTTCCAGCCATTACAGTCCTATTGCCGATACAATTAGAACCAGGACTCCACAAACTACAGTGAAGCTCCACCGAACTACTCCTTTACCATTAGGTGACGATCACAACAGACATCTCAGCTCAGCTCATGGGACACTACCTGAAGAGGCTGGCAATAAAATCAACAGAACAAGTGGACCACAAAGAGGTATCATTATCAACATCATCATCATCATCATTATTACTACCATCATCATTATCATCTTCATGCCATTGTGATCACCCCAACACTGCCGTCATGGTTACTATCTTCGTTATTATCACCATCTTCATCATTATCACCATCACCACCACTATCATCATCATCACCATGATATTCCAGTCTTAATTTTATATTTCTTCAGGACAACACTGAAGATTCTTAACCTGTTAAAAATAACAGTCAAGTCTTCTCGAGATCCCATTTTACTATCTTAGAAAACGGAAGGACACACCAGTCAATGTAGTCATTAATTTAATCTCTTTTACTCTTTTACTTGTTTCGGTCATTTGACTGCGGCCATGCTGGAGCACTGCCTTTAGTTGAGCAAATCGACCCCAGGACTTATTCTTTGTAAGCCTAGTACTTATTCTATTGATTCTCTTTTGCCGAACCGCTAAGTTACAGGGACATAAACACACCAGCATCGGTTGTCAAACGATGTTGGGGGGAACAAACACAGACACACAAACATCTACACACTGCTGTTTCTAGCAGGTCAAGCAAACACCTAGTACTCCCCACCTGGTTAGCTTACTGACATGGACAGTGGAGCTGGTGATGGTGATAGTTATACTGATGATGATGATGATGATGGTGATGTTTGCATTTTTTTCTTGGCGATGTCAGTGTTGTTGTTGATGTTGTCTGCATGTGATTGCATTTGAAGTTGAGATGTTGATGTTATCATTGCAGCAAATATAGCTGGAGGCACTGATCATCCCAATTTCAACCCACTGATGGTAACAAAAGTCGACCCACTTAGCTTGTATACCAATAGGTACTCCTATTCAAGACAGCATGCGAAATTACTTCCTTATATGGACTCTTCAAAAATTAGGTATTTGTTATGGTTTGACTTGCTTTCTTGTTGTTTGACAATTGTATGCTTTCGTGTTGCTTTCTGTTCGTTTAGTTATTTTTGCTATCCTTACTAATTTCATCATTCTATTTTATAAATTGTGTTTTGTGAATAACAGCTTCATTGATTACAGGATTGCTGCAGATCAATAACCAGTTCACTGCATTGAGTGGCAAAGCAGAATATATATATTTCAGGTTAAGGCAGGACAAATATCACCATTTGTTTTGGAGTGTTTTTTTTTTGTTTTTGTTGTTGTTATTTTTTTTTTATTCCAGTGAACCAGTTTATTGAGTTTTGTTGCTGATGTTTTACCAAATCACGTCAGCAAGATGTATATATACTTTCTCACATGTAATGTTTATAGAAACGGGCATAGTTAGACCATTAAATATACTAAGAAATAGAAGAGTCAATATCACAACATAAGTAAAGATTATTTTGTTTAATGCTTGAGTATATAGTGTTATTTTAAAGTATACTGAAATATTTAATTACACACTCATTTAAATAGCTCCATTATCTATGATGTCTTTACAAAATGTCTATAATATTAAGTGAAGAATTATCAATCATCTGCAATTCTGATTATATTATGAGACAGTATATATATATATATATATATATATATATATATATATATATATATATATATATATATATATATATATACTTTTTCTATTTTCTCTCCCTGTTTATTTCTGTGTTCCTTTCTGTCGAAGAGCGTAGGCTTGAAATGTAAAAGACTTTCTCACTTCCCAAGCATTAAACTAATACATTTGTTTGTTGTTTACACACCCGTCTTCGTTGTTTGTTTTTTTTTTTATAAATTCTCACTATGTGTACATATATATATATATATATTTGTTTTGCAAGATTATTGATGTGAAATCGTGTGTTGAAACAGATATTGTTGTATTTGGGGATGGTCAAATATATAGTGCCTGTGTTTTTATTGGCTAAACTGGCAACATGACCATCCCTTCATGAAGTTAACACAACCTCTAATCGAATTTATACACACACACACACACCCATACACACACTTATACGGAACCACACAGTGTGGGATCATATCAAAATGCTTTGCTTAGAAACCTGCCTGCATTGAGAAAGCCACTGAATTTTGCTACATATGATGTAATCGCTAATGATGTATCTGAGAAAATTATTGAACTACGAGCATTTGCTGATTTCTAAAAATTGTCGAAATGACCAAACACTTCTTGTCTTAGCATCACTCAGTAAGACCTTATCAGTTATTCTCCAGTTATTTAAAGCTAAATATGGCTATGGTACATCAATACTTAGCAGTTTTCATCTCCACTCTGGGTCACCAGAAATATTGATTAGCTGGAAGCTATCCAGAGATATGTAAACTGGATGAATACACTCCGTCAGTCATTTACCATATCTTGAACATCTTGCTTCTCTGGTGATTGACACAAAACCTTTGACATATAACAGTTGACTTGTCTGAAGCCCACAAGATTATCCACCATCTTTACAACAACTTAGGCTATGCTTTTGAATTCAGTATCTTTACCATCTCTGGACACCCAGCTCAGCAACCATGACTTGCAGAACCATTTTTTTTTTTTCATGCTCAGAAGTGTTGATGCATGGAATAAACTACTTACATCACTTGTTAGCTGTCAGACCACTGCCTCCTTCAAAATTTCCATGCTTCCTGAAATTTTGCCAACACTACTCTTGATGTGCCATTTCCTCTTAATGGCTCTTTTACTGTTTATTTCTCTGCCTTTTGTGTTTTATTCTGTGTATTGTGCATGCGCTTTTAGCTGTCATTGCTGTCTTTCTTTTCTTGGCTGATTGTTTTCTGTCTTCTCTTTTACCCTTTTCTTACAACTTGCAGCAGACTTGAGCAACATATACAATAATCACATTATTACATGCACCAATATATATGCTTATATACTCACATATATGCATACACACACACACACACACACACACACACATATACCAAGGTGATGAAGGCTGATCTCAGGACACTGAAATTGGCGGGAGAGATGACAAAGGGTCATGGTGATAAGTGATACACAGTACTTGAGTACTCGTCTATACGAGCACATCGTGACTGAGGCTCTCAGAGCGCAATGTATATGCATGTTATGAACACAACTGAGTCCTCTTACCCTCATGCAGACAAATGGGTTCCTCTTCTGAGCCACTTTCTATTGACGTCTATTCCTCCGTTCTTGCTATTGCTAGTCGTTTCTCGTTCCATCCTCGCTTGCAATCTCTAACCCAATCATTACCCAATTTGCCATCACTTCCTATCTGCTATAATCCATAATCTCATAGGATGTAAGGAGGTCCCAAGAAAGTCCTTAATATATTGTGTCTGAATAAGAAAACAAATGTGGTGGTCACAGCTGGTATGCCTTTGATCATGTATCTACTCAATCAAAGCTGACCTGGCTGTTATCAAAGCTCATAACTTTCAAAGTCAACAAAGTGAAATAAATGTCTGGTTATGAGGAAGAAATCAATATACAATGTAGTAAAAATGATTATAGACAAAGACCAAGCTTAGTGCATATATTAACATAAAAATGGATATTTGAAACTACGATAAATTGGACAATACAAGATGTTTTATCGTCATTACTGCTTCGTCTCAAATTATCCTTGATCAAGTTGAACTAAAATTAAATGCTTCCCAGTTATGACCAACCAGTCTTTTATTCAGGTGTTGTTTACTTGAGACTATATTATCTAAAGGTAGCATGGATTGAAAGACATGCATACACAGGTGACTGCTGGCTTTTCATAAAAACAAAAACCCTTACCAAGACCTTGGAGAGGAATTTTTCAGTGCAGATCCATTGTATCATGAGACATACAAAAGGCCCTTTCTTTTTTGGAAGACAGTGAAGTTGATTTGAGGGCGATTAGGTTGTACAATTACATAAAAGCTATCATCATCATCATCAACATTTATCATCTGTTTTCCATGCTGGCATGGGTTGGATGGCTTGATAGGAACTGGCAAGGTCAGGGGTCATACCATGTTCAATAGTCTGTTTTGGCTTCGTTTCCATGGCTGGATGTCCTTCCTAATGCCAACCACTCTACTGAGTGTACTGAGTGCGCTTTACATGGCACCAGCACCCACACTAATGCTTTTTATGTGGCACCTTGGTTTTAGTATTGTGATTCTGTTGTGGTGGGCAGGTCTTCTCAAATGCAGCAATATGCTGCATATCTCAGTCCTCTGCCGTCTACTATTGAAGGTTAAGCATTTTGAGATCAGCCTTCAATGCAATATATTTTCTGTCTGACATTTTGCATAGTTCAACCTACACAAGTTAATGTGTGGAAAACAAAATGGGAATTTTGAAAGGAGTTTCTATAAAACTAGTTTTTTAAACATTGAATGCTTATGTAGGTTCACCAGAATAAAATAGTGATCAAAGAGATCTATAGATGAAAAGTGATTGAGAACCCCTGATGTAGATACTCCTGTGTTGGTCACGGTTGGGCTGGTTGGTGATAGTAGTAGTAGGTGTTATAGGAGTATCTGCAGAGTTAGATAGTTGGCCGGAGAACGAAGGGTCATTCACCCTAGTGAAGGCAGTGGTGACAGCACTGCTGCTCCTGATGATGATGACGTACAGCAGAGGTTCTCAATGTGGGTGGTGCCACTCACCCCCAAGGAGGTACTGGGTATATCAAAGGGTACATTAGGCTTTAGGGGGCAGTGAGGTAACATATTTGGCATACTAAATTTTACATATTGTAGTAATTATATTATACATGATAAAGCTAGCAATAGTTATTAAAATAATGTAAAACAAAAAAAAAATGGTCCAGCACCACTGATGTATAGTGTGTTCTACCTGTAGTAAACGTGATTGCAACAGGTGTTATTGATTGTTGTACTCTAACAATAAATGATGATGGTGTAGGTAATAGTAATAGCTGTAATAGAGTTAGTAGTAGCAGCAATAGCAGTAGTAATGTTGAAAACACTAGTAGAGCAAAAAAAATGTTTAATTGCTTTTCTAAATTCCTTCAAATATCTTGATTATTTTCAATAATTAATTGGAATTAATATCTCTGTCTTATTTATTTGTGTACTGTAGGTATAAGGTACACCTCTGAATCTTAGCAAAGAAATGTTGTAAAAACCTCTTAGGCATTGCTGTGTGGCAAGAAGTTTGCTTCCCAACCACATGCTTCCGGGTTCAGTCCCACAGCACGGCACCACAGGCGAGTGTCTTCTATTATACTCTCAGGTTGCTCAAAGCCCTGTGAGTGGATTTGGTAGATGGAAACTGAAAGAAACCCTTCATATATATATATATATATATATATACAGCAGTGCACCAGATTTCTTGATCCTTAATCATCTCCTTCGTAAGGTTCAGTGTCCTGAGATCAGCCTTCAGTTTTTCATCCCATGCCTCCCTGAGTCTCCCTCTTTCACAGGTTCTTTGCATGATAATTTTTGTTTTTCTCACACAGGCATAATGTATCCAGGACTACTTTATTTAACATATCCTTCATTCTTAGATAAAAAAAGAAAAAAAACAGTAGAAATTTATTTAAGAGAGATTTAATTTTTTGTTTTTAGCAGATCAAGTAACTATGTCAAGCAGTTATTCTCAGCATTTTGTTGCTCTGCACCTCTTTTCATGGAATGACATTTTACAAATGACTCCTCACAGTATTTTGCAGAAACACACAGCAATCAATTTTGCACAGTGATTTTAAATCTTCATTTTCATATACTATCTCATTCAGCTTGTTTGTACTTCTTTTTCAGACTTTTGCACGAACTAATACCTCTATTCTTTTATTCTTGTATTTGTTTCAATCATATGACTGTGGTTATGCTGGAGCACCGCTTTAGTCAAACAAGTTGACCTCCCAGGACTTATTCTTTGTAAGCCTAGTTCTTACCTGATCAGCCCTTCCTAATGCCAACCACTCCACAAAGTCCATTAGATAGTTCTGTCTACCAAATCCACTCACAAGGCTTTGGTCAATCTGAGGCTATAGTAGAAGACTCTTGCCCAAGTTACCACGCAGTGGGACTGAACCCGGAGACATGTGGTTGGTAAGCAAGCTACTTACCACACAGCCACTCCTCCACCTATTATATATATCAAAATAAGCAACAGGATATCCAGACGTGATGCAGTACGACCGTTTCAAGTGGCTCCATTTAATTGAACAATGCAATCATTACCACAGTTTAAATGCAGAGCTGTCCTCAGCTGCATAAATAAATAGAACTAATTTAAACAGTTGGACACATTTGTATAATTTTACTTAAATCCTCTAAGAGGGTAAGAAGACAGACAAAGTCCATTCATCATCAAAGTCCAATAATCATCATCAACCTTTAATGTTCGTTCTCCATGCTGGCATGGGTTGGACAGCTTGACTGGAACTGGCAAGGCCAGGAACTGCACTAGGTTCCATAGCCTTTTTTTGGCTTGGTTTCTACAGCCCTTCCTAATGCCAACCACTCCACAAAGTGCACTGAGTGCTTTTTTCACATGGCACCGTCACCAATGCTTTTTACATGGCACCAGCACCTGCACCAATGCTTTTTACATGGCACTTTGGTTTTAGGATCTTAATTCTGTCATATAATAATAATAATAACACCCAAACCAGTGAATTGTTCAACTGACTAAGTTATTTCATTTTCCTTTTGCAGATTACCACAAATAGAGCAAGATTCATCACAGTGCTTCCAACGCAAGTCTTCATTCCCGAACAAAGAAATTAATAGCAATGTACCTTGGTCATTGTTCAACAATGTGGCAAAATATCATTCACTTATAAAACGGGGTTATTCTCACACACGCATCTGGTGAATGAATGAAAGCCACAGTGCAGCATTTCAAACTAAACCACCTACTGATTACATTATTTAAATAATTTCATTCATTTTGTTTTATTCCACTTTTAAAAATTTTATTGGTGAGATGCTTTAAGTTTTTTTTTTTTTTGTTTTCTGATTTTTTTTTTTTTAATTGGCAGAATCATATTACATGGCAAATGTTTTGAAGTATCTGTTCCTGGTCTGTATGCTCTGAGTTCAAGCCCTATCAAGGTTACCTTTACTTTTCCAGGATTGATAGAATGAAGTACCAGTCAAGTACTGCAATCAATGCTGTCAACTAACCCCCACACACCACCCCACTTCACCCCTAAAATTGTTAGCTTTGTTCCTAAATGAAATACCCTGGAAGAATCATTAGAGCCATGAAAAGAATGTCTGTGGTATTTCATCTGGCCTTTTAAATTCTGAGTTCGAATCCCTCTGAGTTTGACTTAACATCCTGGGTCAATGAAATAATTGGGTCACGTACCAGGGTCAAGGGTATCGACTAACACCAACTCCCTTCAAAATTGCTATCCTTATACCTATATTAGAAACAGTTATTATTATATTTCTTTTAACTCGAGTTTTGCTGGAACTCCTGGAGTCCTGCACGCATAGCGAGCTTGCTTCCTACAGCCTATGATACCATTCTATCTGTTCTCTTCCACTATCTAAAACTTACCCAATGACTCTGGCCATGTTACCTTCTGAAACTGTCCCCAGAACCCCAACAATAATTGGCATCAGCTTCACCTTTTTCATTTTCCTCAATCAAGTTATCTCATATTTAAGAAGATTGTATATGTCTGTTTTTTTCGCCGGGAATCGTTAACAAGCTGGGCAAAATGTTTAGCAGCATTTCGTCCATTTTGACATTCTGAGTTCAAATTCCACCAGAGTCAACTTTGTCTTTCATACTTTCGGGGTCGATAAAATAAGTACCAGTCAAGTACTGGGATCGATGTAATCGACTAGTCCCCCTCCCTTAAAATTTCAGGCCCCTGTTCCTATAGAAGAAAGGATTGTTATTATTATTATTATTAAGGCAGTGAATTGGCAAAATATGCTATACAATAACTTCCTGGTTCTGTACATTCTGAGTTCAGTTCCTGCCAAAGTCGACTTTGCTTTTAAGTCCTTTTTAAGTTAATAAAATAAAGTACTAGTCAATTACTGGGGTCAATGTAATCACCTAGCATAACATACCATACCACATTATAATTTGTTGCTCTAGGTGAAATAAATGTCAGAGATGCTTTGCTCCATGTAAAAACTGTAGGAGCTACTCAGAGGTTTTGTAAGCTCTTCTAAATCCATTGCAATACTGGAAACCCTTTCATATCGTCAGCTGGTATATCAGGGTCACAAACATTTTGCGCCTTAGCCTGTATGCTTCACCTGAGTGGTGCAGCGAGGACTGAGCTAGGCTTCACCTCCAGAAGGGTTGGTTCCACTTGTGGTCTCTTATCAACCATAGCCATCTTGTACTAGTTTCACCTGCTGTACCTATTTCCCTGATGGCTTTCTTCAGTTGTCTGAGTTCCAGACTTACCTACAGTACATACATCACTGTTTCTAATCCTACAACATGTGCATCATTACTATTTTTGGAACCTTAAGATACACCGTGTTTAATGTTCTTTCTACAGTATGTAAGCCTTTGCTATTTCTTGCTCCATGAAATATGTAAATGTTATCATTTGATATTTTACTATATATATATATATTTTAATATTTGTAGTTCTATGAAATTAAACTTTTCTGTGATTTCTTACTGAGCCTCATATGCAATATGATTTCCTGTTCTACAGTGTATGTATTCTATTTAGAGCTTTAACTTTTTAGCATTTAAACCGGCCATATCCAACCAAAATATTCTACCTGTTTTATGTGCAAACTGGCCAGATCCAGCCTCTCACACATACCCTACAATGATATTCTAAAAATATACTATCTTGTCGTTGAAATCTTGAAGCTATGAGATAAAGCATGATTAATTCAAAGCAATGTGAATAAAATATGCTTTACATTTAACAGAAGAATCAGAATGTTAAAGGGTTAGCGTGTTGAGCTAGCAGAACCATTAGTGTGTCAGACAAAATGTTTTCAACTCTTCATGTTGCGTGTTCAAATCCCGCTGAGGTCAACTTTGCCTTTCATCCTCTCGGGATTGGTAAAGTTAGTACCAATGTCAATGTAATTGATTGTCTTCTCCCTATGACCTTGTACAAAAGCTAGAAAATAATTTTATTTATTACTTTACAAGATATCTATATAATGTCCTGATTTGTACAAGATATGTAATGTCTTATTCTATAAAACATGTAATAATTGATTTTATGCCCTACAAAACTTTTAGTATTATTTTCTGCTCTACTAAAGATTAAATATTATATGTTTGTCTATAAGATAAGCAATATGATTTAGTATTTATTATTTATTTGCTCTACAAAATAAGTATTATCATTTCCTGTTCCTAATCTACAAAATGTTTAATATGATTTTATGTTCTACCAAAGTATTTGATATGATTTTTTCCTTCTACAAAATGTGTGATATGATTTTCTGTTTCACAAGTTTAACTTGTATTATGATTTCCTGCTCTACAAAGTGTGTAATATAACATTGTTTCCTTTCAACAATATTATGATTTCTTTCTCTATAAGATATGTAATATGACTGATATCCTGTTCTGCATGATTTATTATTTATGATTTACTGCTCTACAAAATATATATAATGATTTCCTGTTTACAATGTATGCAATATGATTTTACTGCTCTACAAGCGATGAAATGTAATTTCTTGCTCTACAAAATGTGTGATATGATTTTTTTTTTTTGCTCTATAAGAGATATACCGAGATGTTTTCTTGCTTTAGAAAATATATAATATGATGTTTTGTTCTACAAATTATGTTATATGATTTCTTCCTCTACAAAATATATAATTTCCTACTCTACAAAATGAATCTCTTCGTTTTTTGTTTTATCTTTTCTTTTTATCAGAGTATGTTTTTTTAGAGAGAGAGAGAGAGAGAGAGACTTTGTGTGTTAGAGAATGATAGCATGTGTGTATGTTTGTGTTATGTTGGCATTAATATAAAGTGCTATGTGAAAAAAAAATCTCAGAAGTGGAGGTGTTGTGGAGGACAGCCTGAGTGAGAGAAGTGGGCTGTTTCACCACAAATAGTAGACAGGCATGAGTGGTGTCAGATGATGAGGTACGCCGTTTGAGCCTGTCATGCGCGACATATCAGTGTTGAGCAAGACACAACACATGATCTCCAGATTCAGCTATATGTCATCGTAATATTTTCTAGTATGTGTCTCCCTAATATCAATAAAGGTAAATGCACCATTGTCATTTTAAAAATGGTCCTCAGCTAGGGTCCATATAAGGTTTTTGGAGTCCACGCAAGCAAAATAGTAAATTGAGTATCCTCAGTAGTGTTTTAAGGGTTCATGAAAAAATTTTGTTTTAGATGTATTTATTGCAACAAACAGCTCAGTTCCTTTCTTTTTCTGGCCCCTGAAACATGTTCCCTCAAGAAGTGTTGTTGCAGACCTACACAAATGAATGGGTGAAAAACAAAATAGGGAAGTTGAAGCCAACCAACAGAAGATGTACATTAGTATATTAGTAGAAAACAATAATAGAATTGAAGAGACAACATCATATTAAGGAATTTAAATAAAGATCTTTATTTATTATAGATCCCAAAAAACAAAATGTTTCAGTTTAAAAAAAAAATATTTAAACTATGTCTCACAAATTTAATAACCTGTTTAACCATTTGTATCTTGTGTCTGGGACAGAGATAGATTTGTCAGGTCTTCAAATCTACAAGCAATCAAAATGGAATGAACAACATTTTTTTTTTAGTCTGTTTTTCTTTTCTTTTCTTTTGATTCTGCTAAAATGCTTGTATAAAATAAATGATAATACATTCGATAAATACTCGCCAGATTTACATCATACATACATACATACATGCTAAATAACAAAAAAAAATAAATTTAGCCACTACACAGTTACTCAAACTGCTAAAAATACCGACCAAATTTCCCTCAAATGACATACTATTGCCTTTTAATCTGGGAGGACAATATGGATGATGTCTTCCTAGATATACTAATGCTTTAACAAAAATAAATAGATGTATAAATAACAAGATCACCACGGCTGGAATACTTTATATAATAAGTCCGTCTGCTGGATCAGGGCTGACTGAGAGCTAAACAACAATACAACAAAGATATAAAACGGTATAAAAAAATTAAGAACAAAAAACAAAACACCAACATAACTGACAAGATAGCAAATAAAATAAAAACAAATATAAATCAGATAACAATTCTCTTCAGAAATTGGTGCTAGACCAAAATATTGTGGAGAAGGAAAGATGGAGTGAAAGATGAAGAAGTGGCAGAGGTGACTGAATCAAACCTAAAATGTATTATTTTGTCATGCATAGACTCTCCCAGTAGGGGGTTATGGTTAAAAACATGACAATGGTGGGTTTTGAACCTGAATCGTATTAAATGTGCAGATCCATGCAGAACAATGTTCTATTGCTTCAGGTGACTGATTACTCAATCCCACCTCCATCACTACCATCACACTCCAGCGTATTATACATTTATTGCAAGGAGGGATAGGGGAGAGTTTCTAAACTAATTACAAAAGCCTTACACTTTATTCTCAAAGAATGGGACAAATGAAATTTCTTGCTTTTGTATTTTCCTCATTACCTACAACTGTCATTATCATCATCGTCATCATCATCATCAAGGTGGCAAGCTGGTAGAATTGCTAGCATGCTGGACAAAAAAAAAAAAAAAAAATCCTTACCTGAAAGGATGAAAAACAAAGTCAACCTCGGCAGAATTTGAACTCAAAATGTAGCAGCAGCTGAAACACTACTAAGCATTTCACCTGGCGAGCTAATGATTCTGTCAGCTCACCACCTTAATAATAATAATAATAATGGTTTCAAATTTTGCTACAAGGGTAGCAATATTGAGGGAGGTGATCACATCGACCCCAGTGTTCAACTGGTACTTATTTTATCGACCCTGAAAGGACGAAAGACAAAGTCGACCTCGGCAGAATTTGAACTCAGAATGTAGCAACAGGTGAAATATCATCAAGCATTTCGTCCGGTGTGCTAACAATTCTGCCAGCTCACTGCCTCAATAATAATAACAATAACAATAATAATATATTTTTTTAATCTTATTTAAACAAGTAATTTCGAAGGGAGAGGTTTAGTTGATACAATCAACCCTTGTATGTGACTAGTACTTTATTTTAACCCCAGAGAGATGAAAAGCAAAGTTGACTTTAGTGGGATTTGAACTCTGAATGTAAAATTGTAACTAAATATTGTAAAGCATATTGTGTATGCCATTCTCCCAGAAACTGATCAGAATAATAATAACAATGATAATAACAACAACAACAATAATAATAATAATAATGATGATGATGATGATGATGTACCATTTCTAATATCCTATCTTCCATAAAATATGATACTGATTACATAAAAAAAAAAATACAAAAAACAATTAAAAAAATATTTGGAAATGTGGAGTTTTTATGTCTTTTTTTTTTTCTTTTTTTTTTTCGCATTTTCAAGATATGGAAATGAGACTTGTCCTGTTCTTCATGGTAGTGATGGCATAAAATGGAGAATGAAAAAAAAAAAAATTTGTTGGTAAAAGAAGAAAATAACAAATTTTTTTTTTAATAAAAAACAGAAAAAAAAACCAATCCCATCTTATCTTATATAATTTAGAAGAAAATAAGAAAATGGCCCTGATGAGATTAATTTTTAACTGCATCACATCCACTTTTTCCAGACAAGCATGGGTTGGATGAGTTCACAAATTTATACATTGAAATATTATTGAATGAAAGATATTTTCACAACTGGTTATCAGCCCACTTCCTATAGCTATTATCAATCATAGCATGTCAATACCTAAGTGGCAGGGGACGAATGAGGGACCAACACAACACAATGAATGAAGAAAGACAATGAAATATAGGAATTCTGTGTTTGTTTAACAGGTTTTTTTTTGGAGGGGGGGGGGGAGTTTTTCTTCTTTTTTTTTTCACAACGTTTAGCTTTTTTTTGTTTAATTTCTTCTTGCACCAAAAAACCCAGGAACCACAATGAGAGAAATTAAATTTCTCAAGATTCTGAGTTAAAAATCAACTTAATTTCACAGGTAATCAATAAACAACTGCAATACACACACATATATATATATATATATATATATATATATATATATATATATATACACACACACACACACACACATGTATATATGTAACAATGTGTATGCATATATATATATATATATGTATGAAACAATTTTCATATATATATATATATATATATATATAAGTTTTCATCACAAATCTATCACTTTTGTAATTTTGTTTTTATATTGTTGTTCAAATAACTGTGTTGTTGTCGGGTGGGTGGGGGGTGCTATAGATTTTCTGTAGCTGATAAAATCTGATACTACACTAAGAGACTGAGAGGAGCATCTGGACATGTTGTGTTTTGTATTTAGCCTGGCCCTTTGTATGAAGACCCGATGGCATTAAGGAAGGAATTTGGTGGCAAATTCCTCTGCAGAACCACCATGATGTTTGAAGTGGGTTGGTGGTGGAGGTATATATGAGGTCAGGTCTGGAACAGGGTCAAAGTCAGAGGAGGGTGAGGGATTGGGGGTGGAGGTGGGGAAGGGTATGAGCCCATTGGTTGCATATGTTGAGCTGAGGAACATTTTATTTTGGTAGATTCTGAAGTGAATTGGTTATTTCTGGATTCTTTTCTATGTGGTCGATTAAAGTGTCGGTCATTTCTACATCCTGTCGAGCTTTCTGAATCATTTCAGTCCGCTCAGCTCTGAAACAGAGAAGAGGAAAAAGAAATTTCAAAGGTTGCAACTACATAATTCAACCTCCACCAACAGAAGAACTGAAAAGAGAAGATGGAACTGGCAGCAGAACATTAGATAACTGACAAAGTGGAGGAATGGTATACCAACAGATTCAAGGTTATTGCATCCAAGCAGATCTTACAATATATAATACTGTCATGAAATGAAAAAAACAAAATTATGTTGCTAGAGAAACTATAAATTGTCATATGCTGTTGTATATCTACAGCAGTGGTTCTCAACTGGAGTCCATATGATCCCTGAGGATCCATATAAGATTTTTGGGGGTCCATGTAACAAAATAGTAAATTGGGGATCGACTATAATATTTTAAGGGCCACTGAAAAAAATTTGCTTTAGATGTATGGGTGTGTATTGCAAGAAACAGCTTGGTTTTTTTTTTCTCTAACATTTTACATAGCTCAACCTACACAAGTTAATGTGTGAAAAACAAAATAGGAATTTTAAAAGAAGCTTCTATAAAACTAGTTCTAAACATTGAATGGCTATAGGGTTCCACCAGAATAAAATAGTAACCAAGGACATCCATAGATAGAAAAAGGGTTGAGAATCCCTGATCTACAGCATAGTAATATTCAGAGTTCCTCTCAAAAATTCAAATTGGTTTTTCTGAGTTACTTACTTTTTACCCAATGCCATGATGCCATACAATACACCAGTAGCGAACACCAGACAACAGCCAAATACTGTACTTAGGGAGAAACACATCACAATAGGGATCAAGGAACTCCTGTAAAAATAAAAAAGGATAATGTTAACTGCTTGAAAATTGTGTTTTAACAACCTCATCAATTTGGACGACGGGTTACTGAAAAGTTCTTGGATTTAAGGGTATCATGAAAGGCCTGGTTGGAGGCCCAACCTTCTGAGTTCTTTTACAGGGCTTAGAAAAACTGAAGGACCACTGCAATAAGTATGTGTGTGAATCTGAGAAGGGAACATGTTGAATAAAATCATAATTAACTGATCCTCCTGGATTTTCTTTTACCCAAAGCCAGGAACTTTTCAGCACCCCACTCATATATTCTGATCTTCAAAGTTGTTCAGCTCTAAAAGGTCAGTCACACCTATGAGGGAACATCTGTGCTAGAAACAGCAGCCAAATCTTCAAATCAGACACATTGTGTAAGATAATTCTAAATACACAGAAAGATGAGATGGTCATACCTAGAAGGCCTTTTACATTTCACCAGCACAGGTGCCTTTTACAAGTTATGTTGTATAGAGACCGTGTCATCTGGTTGTTATTTCTAACAGTTTGAATGACTGTGTAAAAGCCCCTCCTAAACCCTATGGCAGTTTGATTTGCAACACAGAGACCCCTTAGCTTCCCTATTTTATAAGACAGCAAGCAGGCAGAATCATTAACACATAGGGCAAAATGCTTAGCAGCATTTTGTCCATCTTTACATTTTCAGTTCAAATTCCATTGAGGTAAACTTTGCCTTACATCCTTTCGGGGTCAATGAAATAAGTACCAGTTGAGCACTGGGGTGAAAGTAATTGACTGACCTTGTCACCTGATATTGCTGGCTTTGTGCGAAAGTTTAAAAACCAATATTTATACTTACAGTGTGTAGAACATTGCTTTTTGCCAGTGTGGTCTGTTATCAGAAAATTTGCCAATTTGGGTAATAAAATCCAGAAAAGGGCAGCAACAGGGTCCTTCAAAGACAACTGTTACAAATCCAACACATCTGTAGAACAAAGAAGATTAAGAAAGGGGTCAATATAGAAATTTGAAATTGCACAAACAAATTAAACTATTTGATTCAAATTATTATTATTATTTTTTTTTTGTCTAGTCAAATGAAGAAAGACCCCTGATCATTTTTTCAGGTATTGTGTGACAGGTAGGAAATTTCAGGGCTGCATGCAGCCCTTCCAGCCACAGTTGACAACCACTGATCTAGAAAGTGTACCAGTAACTAGTGTGATTTGAACCTAGATTTCCAAAACATAGACTTGAGGAGAATGTACCATATTTTCCCCGCATACAAGTCAACATAGTATATAGTATAAACATTCAAAGATTGTCACAATTTTTCCAAATCCTGCTGCATTTCACATGGAATTCTTAGGCCTCCAAGGTCATCTTTTGTTTTGGCTGTAAATTTAGATCTGAAAACTTTGACTTGTATACTGGAAAATACAATATTTACATCTGCACTATGCCAGTAACTAAGCTTATTGCGTAATTTAAACGTGGATTACTGAGAGAGATGGATTTAGAGAGCACCATCGAGTGAGGAGTAAATACTTACAGTTGTGCTATACCAGCAGCTAAACATGCTGCTGTCAAGGTGACACACGTTACTACTCCAGATGCCATGGCAACTGAAACAGAAGAAAAGAAACATGGTCAATGCCGAGAACTAACATTAAAGAAAACACTCATCAGAGAGAGAGGGGGGGGGGAATAAATAAAGAAACAAGTAGGTGAAAAAAAAAATCTAAGGTTTATTAGGAAAAACAAGTGCAGTAACCTTTTCACAAGAACCTCCAATACTAATGTGGTGGTGGGGGTGGGGTGGGGATTTATAGGTTGTTGCTGCAATAGCCAGGAGTAGACCAAAATATCAAATTGTACTCAAGACAGGGAAGCTGGCTCAAATGCTGACAATGAAGTGGACTCCGCTAAAGGATGCAAGGACATATTTTATACTGCCCTTTCCTCCACCAGTCACAGAAACCCTGCAAAATAAATCACACATGCTAACCTTCCTCCTATGATTAAACTCATTAAAAAAAATTTAAAAAGCCTGCTTTATTTTCATTTTTTATTCATTTTTTTTTTGAAAGAGAGAGAGTAGAAAGAATAGTCAATTGTATCAACCTCATAGATTTGACTTACTTTGTCAAGAGTGGAAGGACGAAGGGCAAAGTTGGCTTTGGCAAGACTTAACTTACAATGCCTAAGACTTAACTCACAAACCTAAGCAAAAAGATACAGCAAGGTGTTCTTTGGGATGCTCTACTGATGCTGGCAATGCACGTCTAATTTGAGAGAAATCTGGCAGCTATTTCTACTAGCCAGTAGGGAAACCGAGTAGAAACTCTGTTATGTCTCAAGCTACTGCTATCTAGCACTTTCGGATGATCTCTACACAACTGCTACTCGACTGCTATTCAACACTCCTACCACGGCTAGACTACCTCTATTTATATGTCTTGGGAGATCCTACTTCTTCGCCTGGGGGGGGGGGGGCGTCGACACAACAAACTCCTTCGTTAATATGGAAGTGATTGATGGTAGCAGTCAAATGATGATTATATCGGTGATGATAGAGGCAGTGATGGGTGCTAACTATCTTGTATGCCCTTCACTTTTATTCTGCAACCATCAGAGCATGAAGCGCTCCTCACGAGCACAGTTCATGAGATGCTTGGGATCTGTAAACAGTTTTGAGTAGGAACTGGTAAAAGAAGAACGAACATGCAAAGCGCATGTGCACATTGAATTCATAAAAAGTGAAGAATAAAAATGCAATATCAAACAGATTATATGACGGTCTGCATGCAATGTCTGACAGCACTATCACAGAGCTTTGCTGCAATTCTCTTGGTTAAGATGGGAGAGTGTGGTTTGAAGGAGATTTCATTGTTGTGTCTAGTAGGCCAAGCAACCATATAGATCCAACAGATCTTTGAAAGCATTGAAGTACTTGAGAAAGAGAGAGAGAGGAAGAGGGAAAAGTGATGTCAAGTGCTTATAGTACTTAGAGTGACTCCTGCCACTCACCATTCCCATTCGAGTGACTACTTAATAGAAGTTTAGTTTAGTGAATTTGTAATTAGGTGAAGGGTCTTGTGTTAATACCTAATTGAAAATAACAACTTGCAGCTAACCCGGAACAAAGTTATTGAGTTATAAGATAAAGAGTTATGAAAGCTGCATGCATGACCATGCGGTTCAGCAAAAAGAGACCGATAGAATAAGTACTAGGCTTACAAAGAATAAGTCCTGGGGTCGATTTGCTCGACTAAAGGCGGTGCCCCAGCATGGCTGCAGTCAAATGACTGAAACAAGTAAAAGAGTATAACCTTAACAAGTGACTTAATGGCACTACTAACACAGTAGAACACATATTTAATTTATTAAGCATTTGTAGTTTATTATGGTTGCATAACGAAACATGGTGTCCCTACAAGTCATTAACATGAGATTATGTAATCCAAGATATACCATGTCTAATTAAAAACAAAAATAAAAAAAAAACACTATGATCATGGCTGAAATATCTTTGATCATAAGTCTATTCAATCAAGGGTGACATCGGAATAAGCAGCATCAAGAACAATCAGTAATATGTCCAATTCTAACAGTTCCATAATCAATATTCAGTTTTGATATTGGTTCATTCAGAATCATTTCCTTTAATCTTTCATTTCCGTATTTTCTTCATTGTCTTCTCCAAGCCACCAAATATAATTGGTTAACGAACACAAACATGGATATTCTCTTCCACCTCTTCCCTCTCCCCTCTCTCTTGCTCTCTCTCTCAAATATATTCATACGGGCCCAGGAAGACCTGGGCTGAGGTGGTGAGGCAAGACCTTCGAACATTGGGCCTCACCGAGGCGATGACTACTGATCGAGACCTTTGGAAATGTGCTGTGCGTGAGAAGACCCGGCAAGCCAAGTGAGATCGTTGCCAGTGCCCCTGGACTGGCTCTTGTGCGGGTGGCACATAAGATGTACCATCCTGAGTGTGACCGTTGCCAGTACCGCCTGACTGGCCTTGTAGGGTTTTCGAGCGAGATCGTTGCCAGTGCCCCTGGACTGGCTCTTGTGCGGGTGGCACATAAAAGACACCATTTCGAGCGTGGCCGTTTTCGTGCGGGTGACACGTAAAAGCACCCACTGCACTCTCTGAGTGGTTGGCGTTAGGAAGGGCATCCAGCTGTAGAAACTCTGCCAAATTAGATTGGAGCCTGGTGTAGCCATCCGGTTGCACCAGTCCTCAGTCAAATCGTCCAACCCATGCTAACATGGAAAGCGGACGTTAAACGATGATGATGATGATGATGATGATTCCGTCATTTTTTAACTTTTTAGTCAAGAAGAGAATGCGACCACCCTTCTTGGAATATCTTCCAAGACCCTGAAGTGATAGTATAATGTCATGGAAGAGAAAAGCTTCTTTTTTTTTTTAATTTTACTTGTTTCAATCACTGGACTGTGGCCATGCTGGGACACCACTTTGAAGGGTTTTATAGTCAAACAAATCGACACAGTTTCCATCTACCAAATTCACTCACAAAGTACTACCCAGAGGGATTGAACCTGAGGCAACATCATTTGCAAAGCAAGGTTCTTAATCACACAGCCATGTTTGTGCATATTTGGCTGAATTTCTGAGATGGGAAATTATTATTATTATTATTATTATTATTGTTGTATACTATACACTGGGGTCAATACAATTGACTAGTCCCCTCCCTTGTGCCTTTAGTAGAAAGGATTATTACCTCCATCTTAGTGAAGGTGGAGGTATTGTTTTCAGTCGTATTTGTTTGTTTGTCCGTAAATAAGATATCTCAAGAACTACTGGATAGATTCAGATGAAACTTTCAAGGATGTTTGACCTCATGACTAGTTTTTAAACATCAAATGGCCAAGGGGGTCCACCAGAATAGAATAGTAACCAAAAAGGTCCATGTAACAAAATAGTAGGGATCCATAAAAGAATTTTAAGGGCTCTTGAAAAAATTTGCTTTAGATATATATATATATGTTGGTGTATTGCAAGAAACAGCTAGGTTTTTGTCTGACATTTTACATAGTTGAACCTACACATATTAAAAAAACAAAATAGGGATTCTGAAAGAAGTATCTATGGGGGTCCATCAGAATAAAAAGTAATCAGAGAGGTCCATGGGTAAAAAATGGTTGAGAACTGCTGACCTAGAACATCCATCAGAGTATGTACTGATTTCATTTCTGATCCCATGATCAAACAGATTAAGGATCAAAGGAATCCCAGCCATGAGCTTTCAGTCTTCTCAAGTCTTTTGTATCTATTCTGACCTTACTTTTTTTTTTAAGATGGAAGGGTGTAATTTGAAGGATATCTTATCGCTATTTCTAGCACATCAAATGACCACATGAATGCTCCAGCTTGGAGTAGATTAGCTCTTAGTCATCAATATATACAACAGGGGAATATCAGTCATTTTTTTTTTTGATATTTTTTCATGGATAAGTAGTTGGTTTATAACTGAGTAATGAAAATAATGGCAACACAAAAGAGGGATTAGCAAGTGACAATAATCCACGAATCATAAGTATCATGTGTGTGTGTGTGTTTCTTTTGTTCATTGACTGGTTTCCATCATTAATCATAGGCCAGGCTGGGGAAATGCCTTTAAAGGTTTTATAACAGCTCCATTGACATGTGTTTATTTCTAGTCTGATATTTTATCTACTCTATTTGACAAATTGTTAAGTTACAGGTTATAAAAAGACAAAACGTAAACAACAACACCAGTTTCTCCAACTGATGTAAGCATAAAAACTAACACACATACACATATATGTAAGTACTTGAATATGTATGTATGTATGTAACCGGGTACATCTTTCCAGCTTACTGGTACCAGTCAGACAGTCTAACCCATGCCAGCATGGAAAACAGACGCTAAATGATGATGATAATGATGTTGATAATGATGGTGTATATATGCAGGATGTTCTTGCTAAACTTGACAACTTTCCATGTCTCCTTTTTTCCAGGAACAGCTTAATGTATTGGTAAATGGTCAACAGATTAAAGTTGTAGTTGAGAAAAAGTTGGCTGACATGGAGGACTGGAAGCCATCTAAATATTAGAAAAGAGTTACCTGTATTATGATGATTCGCAATAGTTATCAAAATATACCCAACTAATATACTATTAACTTTACCTTACTCAGGCACTCAACATGTCTTTGTGTGAGTATAAGCTGTCTGTAAGCTAATTTGTATATTTGTCTGCAACACCTGTTATTGTGAAGAAGCCTGTAGACAGCAGCATGTATCAGTATAGTTGTTGTGTGTATGTGTGTGTGTGTATACATGTTTATGTGAGATTGATTGTATTTTAATGTTTCATTATAATCGAGGTTAGCAGCTTTTACTCTAAATTATTTTATTCATAATTAATTAGTCTTTGTGTAGTTGTGTATGTGTGGATAAATGAGTAAAATCTCAGCTACTTAAGTGCAAAACATACAAACATACACACTTTTATATATATATATATATATATATATATATTCATCATATCCACAAATGTGGCTGGGTGGTAAGAAGCTTGCTTCCCAACCATGTGGTTCCAAGATCAGTCCCACTGATTAGCACTTTGGACAAGTGTTTTCTGTTATCAAGGTGACCAAATTAGTATTGGAGGAGGATGCTCTGAAAGTATAGTTGCTAGGGTAGAGGTGCATGGCTTAGTGGTTAGGGTGTTGGACTCATGATTGTAAAATTGTGGTTTCGATTTCTGAACCAGGCAACACATGTTCACTCAGCTGTCAAAAATGAGTGATCCTGTGATGGACTGGAGTCCCATCAGGCCCTTATGGGTTGGCATGGTAACTTTTTTTTATAGTCGCTAGAATAAGAACAGGCTGGAGAAAGTTTAGAGAACTTTTACTTCTGTTTATAATAAAAGGTCTCTCTCTCTCTCTCAGAGACTAAAATGCAGATTGTATGATGCTTGTGTACAAACAGCAAAGCTACAAGGTTGTGAAATTTGGGCTGTGAATGTAGAAGACATGTGAAGACTAGAAAGAAATGAAACTAACATGCTCCAATGGATGTGTAATGGCAGCATGCATAGGCAACAAAAAAAATGCAATAGAGAAGCATTAGATGTGGTGTGAAGGAGAGAAGGATTTGCTTGTATGGTCATGTGATGCAGATGAATGAAGACAGTGGTACAAAGTGCTGATTGCTAAATGCAGACGGGGCCTGTGGAAGATAAAGACCTGAGAAGACATGGGACATAATAATGAAGATTCACAGTGGAAGATCCCAACACAAGATTTCAAGACATCAAGGAAATCCAAGAGAATGTGATGAGGTAGCTGCTCACTATCCTAGAAAAGGAGTTCCAGGAATGCTGCCATCGTTGAATAAAGAGTGTGGCTTCAGGAGACTATTTCGAAGGAAATTAAATGCCGAATTGATGTGTTGTTGTTTTCTTTTTATAGCTGTATTGTGTGTTTGTTTCTTTTTTGCATCTGAGATTTTATTTTTGATCTTCTATATAAATGAAGATATTTCCTTTGTTTTACTGCTTTTCTTTCTACAAAATGAGAAGATACATTGCAGAACTGTATCAGGCTTTTAAAATATAAGTACTGAGGTTGATGATTTGCTAGACAAAAATCCTTCAAAGTGGTGCCCCAGCATGACCACAGACCAATAAATGACACAAGTAAAAGCTAAAAGATTATAAGATTGTAGAGTAAGGTTTGAGGAAGATTTACTACTTATGGTGACGGCGGCGACGGTGGCAGTAGTAGTAGTAGTGGTGGTGGTGGTAGTAGTGGTGGTGGTGGTAGTAGTAATAATGGAGGTGGGGCTGGTAGTAGTAGTAGTAGGGATGGTAGTGGTAACTGAAGAAGTCAGGTCAGCACAGAGCAAAGGTAATTCGGCCATGAACGAATGTAATGCAATCTCGAGACTACATTATATTCGAACTGTCAATTCTTTTATTTAACACGGTAGAGTGTGATTTTGAGGCCGATTGCTTTGGTCCTTCAGTAATTCTGTTGGCTCGTTTGCTAATTCTATTTGAGCATGTATGCGTGGGTGGTGCTCATAACATTTGAAAATAGATGCTAACAATGACGATAATGATAATAGTAATCCATGATATAATTCTACTTTCGCGGCGTTTGACTGTGTTCGAGGGATACACATCAAACGGCACTAAACTATGGAACAAAATCGGACAAATGATATGAAGGGCTGTAAATTTATGCATTTATAGCCAAAGACAAACATTTTATAAAACGTGTAATTTTCTGGAGTCCTGCTAGTGATGATTGTGGGGATAATAATGATTCTTACACTATCGATGCTAAGTGTTTAATTTTAAAAATAAGCGAGAATGTGGAAGGATTTAGTAAAATAACTAACTTTACCATAATATTAAATCAAATTCTGGGACATAACCAAAAATGCTTCCATAAAAAAAAGACAAATAATCTATAAAACATGTGATGCAATAAATATTATCAGTTGTAACATAAGACACAGTCATAGGTTTTAGGATTGGGTGGAATGTGTAGTCAACCACATCGACACTAGTATTAGCTGATAATTATTACATAAAACCTGGAAAGACTAGGGGTAGGATTTGAACTCAAAACCTCAGAACGAAAAGACATGCAACTAAATAACGTCAAATCATCCAATTTGCTTTTCCGTATCTGCATATCAGCTGATATATATATATATATATATATATATATATATATATATATAGTTAACGCTTTCGTTTTTGGGTGCCCTTTGCTTTCGTTTGTCCACGCACTCGCCCGCGCGTATTGTTATCTTGAAAGAGTCATTACGTCAAAATATTGTCTTGAAAGAGTCATTATGCCAAAATACAATAAAATTCGTTTCAACATGGGAATTTACATCAAGAATCTTGCAAACCAACGCAAAAACGATATGTATTACATGTTACATACATGCATATATTACATAACATAACTCACACAACGTTTTCTATGCTAACATCATCCGATACTTTAACAGGACTATTGCATATATACATACGAGTCATCGAGGAAGCATATTTAAATAACAAAACATTGACGCTTAATCTACAAAAGGAAAGACTAGTTAAATAACGCGGTCCTACACACCCTTAAAAAGAAGAGGTGGTTACACTAGAATGCCCTTCAGTGTGGGCAGATGTATCTAAGTAACAAAACTTATAGAATACATTCTAGACAATCATCACCCGGAACCATGATGCATTTAACAAAAGATACATACAACAGAACAAATACGAGAAACAATAAAATAACAACAGAAACTCAACACAAATGTTACGTGCAAACAATCCTACATTCTCCAAAAAACACTGCACACAGAGAACCCGAAGGTGCAGTAGAAGCAAGCATGAAACTGTTAAATACGTTGTTTATTTTAGCACACAGGAGGGACCTAAATGTATGGTATATCCTGCAGAGCAGTGTAACAAGTATGTGATGATTATTGTCCAAGAAATTCTCCCTGCCATAGGAACAGTTCTTGAAAGCCAAAGCCAACTGAGTGCGACTGAAGCAAGTGTTAATAAAAAAAAACAACAACTTCTTTTCCCTTTTCAAATAAATTGAAAGCTAATTGCATGTATAAAGGAGATGATATCGCTGTTTATATTTAATCCCAGCTCAACAATAGTTAAGTGAACCTATGATCAGAGATGCTCCCGTTGTGAACGTTCCCTCTACGATCTTGTAACTTTTTCATTGTTAGCTTCTAGAAAAACAATGAATGCGATTTTCGTCATCAGCATGCAAAGCTACATCAGAACTAGAGTGTTTATATTTTTAAATATTCATTCATCTCATTAAGTTTTACGAAATTAACAAGAATTTACGAATATTTGTAAATCAAAAAGAAAAAATATTTTCTTCTCTGTAAAATATGGAATTATCTTTGTTCTGTCAAAGCAATCTGTCAACCGGTTCAATACACCACTATCTAACTGGTCTTTTGGATATATTTTTAGCAGGGTTCATTCGAACAAGATATTTAGTTTGACGAGAATTTAATTCATGAGTCATAGTTCTATTTTCATTTTTTTTCCCACCAGTTTCGGAAGCCCTACAAATGTCAATAACACTGAACTGCTTCTTCTGCTTAAGCCATACAAAAATTCGTTAAAATAAAGCAATTTTTTATCATTTGAATATGTACTTAAGATTGCTGGGGGTCCTCTAGTTGTAGGGTTTGGATTAAAGTGTTTCATTCATTAATTTTTGTTTCGTTTTTATGTTAGCGAATCAGAAAACACCTTGCGATAGTTGCTCTTTATTGTCAGGTTCATCTTTGCCATTTATCGTTTCGGGGTCGTTAATATAATGGACAAGTGTAGGACTGGAGTTGAAGTAATTAACTAACCTCCGCCCCACTCAAAGTTGCTGGCCTTGAGCTAAAATTGGAATTATTTTATTTTACGTATTTATTCCAATGAAAAATATTCAAACTGCATTCTTTTCGAATTTGCTTTCCATTTACGGTTTTCCTTTCTTATTTGTAACAGGTCTTGAATTTTGGCATCCGACGGTTGAGAATATTTTGTGAACCAAACGAATGGGCCACTACACACTCATTCTACTTGCTAGAAACAGCAGCCAAATCTCCCTCAAATCATCCATACCATCTTTAAAAAGAACAGCGTATATTGTATTCCAGAATAGAATACACTCGAAAACAAGACAAGATAGTAATAGGTGGAACACCTCTAGCCAGGACACACATGAAACTAAACATCAGCTCACATTCAACAAATCACATCAAACTTCTCAGTTACTTCAATACCCTGATCTTGAAGAGTTTAAAAGATCTTTAAACAAGAACGCTCCCCATTCAACAGATCAAAGATTATAAAAACAAAATAACACTTCTTATAAATTAAAACAGGTAATTAATTTTGTTGTAGAAAACAGTAACCATCTCCTTCAAATCGCACCCTACAATCTTATATATAAAAAAAGACACTCGTATAATGTATACGTAGATAAGAGGTGGTGTATATATGACTAGAACGCAATTGATAATAGATCTACCAAATTAAGGCTGACCTGTGATTTAACAATAACACGCGATACAACAATCAAAAGTATATATATAAAGTATATATATATAATATGGACTGGTGAACGTTTGTGTTTACAAACAACGAAAAAAAATTAGTACTTACACACGCATATAGGGTATATAGAAGCTGAAGCCTCCATCACAAATTATATATATATATATATATCTGAAATTTATTCAATTTATTATTTGTATATTGAATGCGAATGTGCCATCAGTGGTTACATATTGACAGTGTCTACATATGTACGTATGTAATGAAACTTATACTACATACACTATTGTCTGATTACAATATGGACATAAATCGAATAATGTAATGCTGCATATGTTTGAAGAAATAAACTCAAATATAGGGATGATTATGGTTGGAATGCCTTTGGATGTAAATAAGTTCCATAAATCTGGTCTGGAATACAAGCAACGATCCGTTGTAGGCGTATGTTTCTCTCTCTCTCTCATTGTGCAAGTGTGCGCGCCCGCGCTTATGTTAAGCGATTGCCTTAAATTGTAGAAGTAACTAGATTATGCGATAAAGAAGGTGATATTGTTGATTTTTATACTTACCTAGACCTCCAAAAACTCCAACACCTTTGGCCATAAATTTAAACCACCAAGAAATTCCATCGTTGTTTTGAGGCTTTGCTGTGGTTGTTTGAGTAAGAATAGGAGATCCTATGTTTTCCATCATGTTTTTTTCTCCCTTTTACCAATTAATTCGTCTATATACGATTTCCTAAAGAACAAAAACCGCGGGGGGTTCTTTTGCTTTTAATACCTGTAATTAATTGCTCACTTCCGCTTAGTTTAGTCCTTGTCGTTGTCTTTCTATCACCTGTATCAGAGCAATTTCTGAAACGGTTCGATGAACTTGATCGAATTTTAAAGCAATGATAGAGAAGTATAACCGATATTAGAGGCAAAAATTATAATTTTTACGGTTCCGTCAATGTTTCCGTATCTTCTCTAAAACAATGAATGAGTGAAGGACTGATGAATAGTATCAGTATTTCGTACGGTGACTAACTGAGTGAAATCTCATCAAACTGAGCAGCCCCATGACGTGGAGATGTTGACAGTAGTCGACAAAACTTAACAAGCTAACGGTGACTAACGAAATATAGTTACTAATGAAAATTTATCCACGAACGTAGTAATTTGTCTCTCCTCCACCCCGCCTTTTGTTTTAAAATATTTTGTGTGTGTATTTGTGGCAGTGTTGTTTAGAACCACATCATCCACGAAAGAATAAACTTAGGATCATAGGCGTTCTAGGTTGTTAACCTGACGAGAATTTTTTTAGCTGGTCGACAACCACATAAAATCTTCTTTTGTTGGGTCTTGAGCACCAAATCAAGCCTGACCAAGCATACAATGGTTAAATGCATTCCAACCATGAACGTCTTGTCTCTTTAAGTGTCTATAGAACTGCGTTATCTAGTGTGTTACTTCTTTATTTAAAACAACTGTGTAAATTTGAAGGGAATTTTACTGCTATTTCTAGCATGTCGAGTAACGCCGCGTGAAACATGATCATTCATCAGTTCTTCATCTATTCATTATTTTCGAGAAGAAAGAAAAACATCGACGGAATTCTGTTGGATCATCTATACTCTAGTTGCTAGTAGTAACCTCTGGTCAGTCTTTATATCAAAAGTATTTCAGTCATGACCATTCTGTCTTTTGGATATATTCGTTTCAGAGTGGCTACCTTTGGTACTTATTTCGCTTTAGTATTGATTTTCTAAACCCTGCTTCTAACTTATCCGATGCTATTTTTTTAAAGACACTCTTTGGATTCATGTTTTGAATACCAGACATTCCCGAGGAAAATACAAATTTAGTTTTCATTTCTTTAAAAATTATTTTTCATTCAGAAAATGAATAGAACTAAGGATACTTTTTCCCGAACAAAAATAAGGGGTTTGCATTATATTAGGTCTGGGTACTTGATTCCACGCAAAAAATCCGATTTTTTTTTTAGTGAAAATCATGCGGGTGAAAGGTTCAAAACTTATCAAGGAAATTTCATTACAGCAAGTGTGTTAAGTGCACTTTCTACATTCATTCGATTAAACTAGAAATTGTTTCGATTTTGTTGTTAAAATACTAGTATTTTTCTACATTACATACTTGCTTTAAAGAAACTTCCACTCTTTAATATACAATACATTTAAAATGAAGAGAGGGGGGTATGAGAGAGGAGGGGATTGAAATTTTGAAATTTGTTTTTGCATATTCGTAATATCCGACAAGTAAAACCTAAGTATCCGAATAAACCTTTCCAGAAAAATGTATTTTTGAAGGTGAGGTGCGAATCTGCATTAGTTCCCATATATTAAAATGGATCGTAGAGCAGTCATAAGCATCTTGCGGTATGTGGAACTTTCTGAATGGCACACCTAACGAAAAATTACCCGCAATGTTTTTTGTTTTTAGTGTGAGCTATGTCACGTGCGGCCCGGGCGATTGGTTTCCAGGAAAAGGTATAGATTACTTTCACTTTTATTAGTATCTCATATCTTCTTGCATCGCGACTGAAAAAAGTATTTTGTTTGGTTTTTTTTTCTGCTTTTTTTCTTTGCATACTATAGTAATTTACATGAATTAAAATATTGAAGTAATCGGAAATTATATATATATATATATATATATATATATATATATATATATATATATATATATATATATATATATATATATAACAAATTAATTTTAAAAGGAAATACTTTATTTTAGCTGCTGTTATAAAGTTAATCCCGCAGCAACAGCAATTACGAGTGAAATTGAAAATCTTTGCAGAAGTTTTACTTGAAAACAATTGATCCAACCGTTACGATGCTGTTGAATTTGGGTGCGTAGGACAGTATTATCTTGTTTTATTTCATTTTTTTTTTTTTATAAAACAATAGCAGTAATTTTATGGGATTTCGGTGCTATTTCTAGCAGATTTAGTGACAATGTAGGATTTAGTGCGTATATTTAGTTAATTCTGTCTATTTTTAATTACTTTTTCCGCACTACTTTTTACACCTCTGTATTATTTTGTGTTATTTTAATTTATTAATATTATAATTCATGTTATTTTCTGGTGATCTTTAGTTTTAGGGACGTATATCGGAGGAACAAAAAATAAATAATAATAAATAAATGCAACTAGACATTTTCATTGTTGTGTGCTGCCAACTTCTTTAGGTATGTCTGGTGATTTTTTTGTTTTGACTTGCATAACTGTCAATGGATCGCAGCTGGCTGTTCGTTAATTTCCGTGCAAACTCACACAAAAAACACCCATATATATATATATATATCTGTACTCTGTTTATCATTTTGTCCACGTTTTTTTTTGCAACGTCCTGTACCCAGATATGCATCTATATATACATGTAGGGTACTACTAAAGCAGCGCGGACCCGATCGCGCAGTCGCGCGTCCGTGCTAGCTAGTCTTGAGTGGTCGATCCTAACCCTAACCCTATCCCTAACCCTAACCCTATCCTAAATTTCTATATGAATATAAGATCGCCCAAATATGAAAACAAAAATGCCCGGAAAGTAACATTGGGTAGGGAAAAGCCTTCGGAAAATTAGATGTGTGTGTGTATAATATAAACGGCGGAGGTAAAGACTATGTATACTAACCGTTTTCGGTGTAACAAAAACCCCTAACCCTAAACACCAATGTACGTATTCTTTACTTTCGTCATTTTAAACATCTAACATTACAATTATGCAAAACTAAATGTTCAGATTTTTCTTTGTTTTAATTATAATTTGACATGTATGTGATCGGAAGAGTGGTCAACAAATTATGATGCATGTCAATATAATTTCCTTTATTTTTCTGTTTGAAAAGAATAACAATATGTATCTTCTGTTCAAAATTTTACAGCAAGGGTATCTAAACAAAAATACGGTTTAGCAATTTTAAATTTATCTTAGTTTCAAATACAAGGTGTGTGCATCAGTATTATTTCCGTGTATATATATATATATATATATATATATATATATATTAGGGATAAAATCCAAAATTACAGGTAAAAACTCAATTAAAATCAATTTATTAAAAATTAAAATTAAATGAAGTTTCACAGTATAAAATATATATAAATATATAGTTTTAGGGAAAAGAACCAAGGTTCATGAAATCATCGATGAAAATCCACTATCACATAGAAAAATTAATAATTAAAAGCACAATAAATGAGTATAATATAAAACACAGTAAATATCATAAGATAAATATAATATATATATACTAAAATCACCGGGAAACTCTCAGATTCCCAGCAACAGAGTTTTGTTTCGTAGCTTGGAAAGATTTGGCTGCTATTTCTTGCACGCTCTGCTACCACGTAACAGGTATTTCGGGTCCTTTATCGCAAGTAAATGTTACGAGAAAGCAAATCGTGCTAGAAATAGCAGCCAAGTCTTTGGAGGGGAGATACGTTGAATGCACTCGAAAAAAACCCAAACTATTTTACACTTAGGTTAGGAACAGGTCTTTTACGAAATATCTACCGTATTTTTAAAGTGATTTTCGCTTTAGAATATTTTTTAAATATGCCCAAAAACTTTTTTGTAATGATATTCACTTGAAAATAATTTTTTAAAAACATTAAAATATTGTCTCTTTAAAGAAAGCTAAAATATACTATTACATTCATTTAAAAATATTTGTAAATGATTAAAATATTGTGTTTTGCCCAGCAACAGAGTTTTGTTTCGTAGATTGGAAAGATTTGGCTGCTATTTCTTGCACGCCCTGCTACCACGTAGCAGGTATTTCGGGTCCTTTATCGCAAGTAAATGTTACGAGATAGCAAAGCGTCCTAGAAATAGAAGCCAAATCTTTGGAGGGGAAATACGTTGAATGCACTCGAAAAAAAAATGACTATTTTACACTTAGGTTACGAACAGGTCTTTTACGAAATATTTACCGTATTTTTAAAGTCATTTTCGCTTTAGAATATTTTTTAAATATGCCCCAAAAAATTTTTGTAACGGTATTCACTTGAAAATAATTTTTAAAAATATTAAAATAGTGTCTCTTTAAAGAAAGCTAAAATATACATACTTGCTGTAAAAAACAGCTTACATTTTTTAAATTACATTCACTTAAAAATATTTGTAAATGATTAAAATATTGTGTTTAATAAAAGCGAAAATAAAAATAGTAAAAAGAAAAAAAATCGTTTTTTTTTTTTTTCGTTTTCAACTCATTGTGTGTAATAGAAATATAAGAGCTTCTTCCCTTTCAGGCAGGATGAAGATTATTTTCGGAACGTTTTCCGATTATTCACCGTTTTACCTATTTATACCCTGAAAATCTCTAATATCTTGATAACTATTCTACCGATTTGCGCGAAACTTGTTTCATTTGATTCGTATTAACATTTCAGGGTAATCTTAATACAAGGTAATTTCCCATTATGTGCCAGTTGTGCTGACTAACATTATAAGCAAGCAAGATTGAAACTAACTTTTAATGTATTATAAATAACATAGTGCGCGTCAAAATTACGAAAATATGAAAATAACACTGACATCTCATTTTAACATATATATCTGTAGCGGGCTGGATGTGATGTGCCATATCAGGTCGATATGATGTAGTTCACTACTGAATGTAGCGTATAAATGTAACGCTTAAAAGTTCTCGCGTCGGAGTAACCAGTGAATATCCAGGAATCAACATCAAGAAGAACGAAATATTATTTGCATATGTCTATTCGTTTGCCCGACAGGTAGTTAATGAGACAGTAGCAATTCTTGTGATAATGACAAGGTTGGCTCGCTGATTAGTAGTTGATAGTGTAGAAAAAGGTTGTCTGTCAGTAGAGAATGAAAGAGTAAAGAATGCCCGGTGCTGACTAGAAAGGATAGAGGTGGCATCGTCTTTCTTGTGGCTGAGGAAAGTGCTGCTCTAGGTCATGGCTAACGCAAAAGAGCGTGTTGCTTCTTGGTCTCACTGACACAAACTAGCAGGTGTTGCTCTTCAGTCATAGCTGACACATATGAACAAGAGACAGGAAATTCTCTCTGTTATATAGACTGTGGTCAGTAATGTAGTCCAAACTCTAAACAAAGGACTAACCTCTAACTAAAGAGAGAGAGAGAGAGAAGCGTCCATGATGTGAGGTCGGGGAAATGTAATATTTTTTACGTGGTTAAAATAGTGATGATATAGAGGAAGAGAGTTAAAAACATAATTTTAGCACAGGGATGGTGTTCAGATGGTGAGATTAATGAATGGCAGAGGGAGAGAGATAATGGTGGTGGTGGTGGCAGGAGTGATTGGATAGTGAAAAATGTATTTTTATTTTTTATTGAACTAAGTTTTTTTCAATTCTATGAAATATTTGCACTTATTTACATGACAGATAGATATATGCAATTTAACTAAAGGTTGTATTGTATGTACGGGATGTTTTTATATTTATGGGAAAAAAGGGAAAATAAGAGTGAATATTTATTTTATGAATGCTGTGTATTAAGTCTATAAAATTGTGCATAAATTATATGAAGTGTATATATAAATTAATCGTATATAAATCATCGTATTTCAATTTCTTCCACTTTTCAATGAGTAGCAGATGAGTGATTATCTTTCCATACAGTCACAACACAGGCTACGTTTTCAGGTTTTGGGGATAAAGTTTTCAGAAATAACCCCATAGGTTTACCATTAATACCATGAAATATTCACGGGTGAAATACTGTGAATTATTAATATTATTAATAATAATAATGGTAGCATTATTATTGTAACGGTATGATGACAATATTATTGATTGCTTTTTTTTTTTTTTTTTTTTGCAGGAAATCAATCAATGCAATGTGAATATTTCATCCGTTATTCTACTCACTTGGGGGGTCATCTTCTATGAAAAGAAGAAAACATCGAAGTCTTAGTTTTATTTCTGTCATCTAGCTTTGTACAAGTCCTAGTACTTTACCAATTGTTTTACATTTTGTTGTTAAAATAAAAAATATTTCTCGGGATTATTCATTAAATATCTGCATACTTATGTATTGATGCAATAAAAAACATTTTCTATTTCAATGTTGATTGGTAAAGGAAATTTGTGAGTAGAAGAATTACACCATGTTGATTTTTATATTGTAGAATGGAATGTTTCAGTGGTGTCTTTTCTGAATAATTCTGTTTTCATAAACTGATTAGTGTATTTTCTTATGTATTTACCTCATTAGTCTTCTGTGACTACTTCAACAAGTAATGCAAACTCTGTCCTTCTCTGAAGAAGGTTATATTAAGATCAAAACTTCTTCAAAATTGTCTCATATTTGCCAAAATAATTCAAACAATATTAGTCATTGGCTAATAATGTATTTTTTTAAATATTACATTAAGTGTGTTTAGACACAGTGTTATGTATTACATGAAGTGACTTCGATTTAAAAAACGCTTTTATGTATATTTATTTGGCATTTAGTGAGAGTGTAAACAAATTGTAACTTTGTTGACGATAGACAGTTGAAAGTCGTGTGAGATTGAATGGAATTATAGATGAAAATTGTGTTTTCATTTCAATTTAAAAAATAATATTAATGAAATAGAAAAATTATGGCACACTACAAAAATGCAGAATCTAACGAATCTGATGAAGAACTATATTCTAATATCCCAGGTTATGCAACTGATATAAATTTCTATCCAAATCTCTCAGAAGATAAAAATGAATATTTCCCACCTCCTGTCAGACGAAGCGAAAGGCTCAAGAAGTTTTCATCTGAAGAATCCCTAAAACATAGCAGTGACAGACAAAGGAAGCGAAATGTAGGTAGAAACGAAGATATAATAAATAAAAATAATGCTGAATCCACCCAATCTAGTGAAGAACTGTATCCTAATATCCCACGTAAAGCAGCTGGTATAAATCTCTATCCAAATCTTTCAAAAGATAAAAATGAACATTCCCCATCTTCTGTCAGACGAAACAAACGTTTCCCAATATACAGCAGTGAAAGACAAGGGAGGCAAAATGTAGGTTGGAACGAAGATATAAAAAATAAAAATGTAAGAAATAACATTAACACAGGACATTTTCAGTCTGGAGAGAGTGCTGTACCTCATAAATGGATTTTTGGCTTAATCACTTTGATTTTACTTTCTTTAGGAATGCTTTTGGGTTTTTCTAAAGGAAACGAAAAAGAAAATGTTACAAATATAAATTTTGGCAATCTAAAAAGCAAATTTAAAACCCAGTCAAATCGTGTTTGGACTATCCTGAAAGCCAGTACGAATCACATCATAGCAGCAGAAGAACCTGATAGACCAGCTGTGATTATGATGGTTTTACCAAATAAAGAATCTGAACTTATGGCACTTTGTCTAGCTCAACACTTGTCACATGATCTCAACAAAATTCTTAAAGGGCAAGCCACATCAGCTACTTCATACCCTTTTATTAATGGTTCCAATTTTATAAACTATGAAATTAGTGATCAAAAATTAAAACTGGATAATTCCATACAAGATATTATTAATCAATGGAAGTCTGTGATAATTACTCACTTAGAGAAGTTTCATAGCCAAACTGTAATGTTTTTTCATGGTATCTGTGACACAACTGAAGCTAAGTACAAACGGATTGCTGTAATATTTCTACTGGAGACTTCTTATGGAATAACAAATGAAGCAGAGCTAGCATTATATTTAGAGAATTTGTGGAGTGACATGGACCGTATTAAAATTAAACCTCTTCTTTCACGGCTTGCCAACAATGTAATATTTTTGAACCAAGATAAAGGTTTTACAACCTGTTTGTAATTGCTGTTATCCTAATATGTGAACAATAAACATATATATGAAAACATATAAATTGTATATGTATATGTGTATATATATTGGGTCATCCCATAAATAATGTGAATTTTTATACTACTTTTATTATACTTTGATTTTTCAAAATTAAGATAAAGTTCTTTTTTCATCTAAAATATACTCTCCTTTATTTTCTACAATGCTCTTCCATATATCTGGTAGACTTTCAAGGCCCCTCTTCCAAAATTCACTTGTCTGTGAGGGTAAGTACTCCCCAGGAATGACCCACAAAGAGCAAAATCAAGCAGAATTTCTACTTGATCTTACGAAAAGTCTATTCATGAAGCAGATAATACTCTCTCCAACCAGGCACAAAAAAAAAAAAACCTGGACCTTTGTTTTACAAACAATATGGAAATTATCCACAATATAAATATATCACTGACAATATTCTCAGACCATAACATGATATAACTTCCTTTCTGTAGGATCTAGCCCTAGAATTGATGATCTTTACCCCGCAACATTTTAAAGACAGCATATCCCTGTCAGACACTGGACCTCAGCTTTTGGAATCTCTTGCACAGTTCAGGAACAAGTTTTCTTGAGATTATCCTTTTATATATACGTCCTTTGATCTTTGGTACTGAGGTTTTTCGTAATCTAATGGTGATCTCTGACTCATAGTAGATGGGTATAATTTGAGACACATTGCTTTGAAAGGGTGTTTGTAACTGGTATCTCTTTGTAATTTGCACTTGCTCAAGTTAGGGTTGGCACAAAACTGAGATGCAAAGTAGCCATTCATGCTGCAAGGACATTAGTAAGCATTCTTGCTGAAGATCCTAAGGTAGTTTGCACATTTAACTTTTTAAAAAGAAAATGAAAAACGTCTTTAATTTGGTCAGACATAATGTTATTCTCAGCTCAGTGAAAGAAAGGGCTCAAGAGCTCTTCCACTTCACTTGGCAAACTTACTTATCAATTCTTTGGGAGAGAAGTGCATCCTTTCTGTATCAGGAGTTTAACAAGGCGACTCACTTGATTCTGCACTATTTTGCCCAGAGCATCGATGATATATTTAGGCTGGATTCCGACTTAAATTTGAACGTCTGCTTGATGATGCTTGTTTAGGAGAGATAGGATCTTTACTACAACGAAGTTAATGTTAAATGACCTTAGCTGTAGAGGTCTTGAAGTAAATGTTTCTAAATATATTTTTATTATTTATTTCATAAAATGTATTTGTAAAACTATTCCATCATAGCTGAACATCCAATGACGCTCTCGCCACTGACCGCTATGATACTTGCATAGTGCAGTGTTGATTATGATGATGGTAGCAAGGATGTTGTTGGCACTCCGTCGCTTACGACGTCGAGGGTTCCAGTTGATCCGATCAACGGAACAGCCTGCTCGTGATATTTACGTGCAAGTGGCTGAGCACTCCACAGACACGTGTACCCTTAACGTAGTTCTCGGGGATATCCATCGTGACACAGTGTGATAAGGCTGACCCTTTGAATGACAGGCACAACAGAAACAGGAAGTAAGAGTGAGAGAAAGTTGTGGTGAAAGAGTACAGCAGGGTTCGCCGCCACCCTCTGCCGAAGCCTCGTGGAGTTTTAGGTGTTTTCGCTCAATATACACTCACAACGCCCGGTCTGGGAATCGAAACCGCGAGTCCGCTGCCCTAACCACTGGGCCATTGCGCCTCCACAGGTAGCAAGGATGAAGAGCAATCAAATGATATCTTTTCGAATATAGAATATTGAGTTACTTCCCCTGAAACGTTATTGCTTAATCTTCCTCAATAATTCTGTTGATTTCCTGCTATTGTTTGACACACATCTACGTTTGTCAGCTTCAGTTTACATTTACGTAAAGAAATAGATACAGCATTCTTTATGTTTTCCTGTAAATGCAAATCAACGTTCGCCATAAAGTCTAAAAAACATTCTTGGAAGCAGTCACTGCCAAATCTGCCTTAAGTTCTGACAACTTCAACATATTCTGCCACTTCCTATTCGCTCCTCCTACTCCTCATGATGCATTGCGCGATAACATCTTCCTCATATGTAAGTATCATTAATACAGGGTGTCCACAAGGTCTGGGTTCATGGAGTAAATAAAATCATAACATGAATAATTGAAGATAAGAAATAATAATTTCCTAAAGTATGCGTTAATCCCCATGTGGGTACATGGAGTAAATAAAATCTTAACGTAAACAATTAAATATACGAAATAATAATTTCCTAAAGTATGTTAACCCCCATGTGGGTACATGGAGTAAATAAAATCTTAACATAAACAATTGTTCATGGTGGTGCTCCAGCATGACCGCAGCCACTTGACTGAAACGCATAAATAAATTAATTAAATATAAAAAATAATTTCTTAAAGTATGTGTTAATACCGATGTACCCAGACTTTGTGGACACCGTGTATGATGTAGTGAATGACGTCATCTTCTCATACCGAAGGATTGCCTATTTATTTGTGTTAAATTTTTAAAACCGAAACAATGCAAATTATATATATATAAAAAAGTAATAATACAGGTCGATGCTTAGTGCTATTATCTGGTATTTCCTAAAGAAGTTGTCCTGACATTGAAATATTAGATAATAGTGCTAACCATCAGCATGTGCTATTACTATTTTCGTAAATTGCATTGTTTTGGCTTAAACACACACACACGTATATCAGACGATGTTTTATATAAATTATACTACTCTAAAATATTTGTTTGTTTTGATGAGTTCAGTTAGACAGAAGAAACTGAAGAAAAAAATAATTACGTAAAGATGTTTTAATAGATATACTGTATGTTGTCACGTATGAAAAGCTTCAATTAATACAGGGGTTCTTAATCATTTTTTTATCTATGAACACCTTTGATTACTATTTTAGGTTAACACTCGGCCACTAAAATGAAAAGTGTAATAGGTATTAAAAAAAAAATGTGCCCCCCCCCCCCCATGTCCCAGAATGTTTGGAAATTTTTTTTTTTTTCATTGAATGAATTCCGGTGATCTCCTAATATGCTACAAAACCCTTTTGGGGCTCCAGAAAACGAGGTGGAACCCTCGGAAATTTCATTCCCTCCCCCATTTTCAAATATTTTTTTGTTATTTCTTTCTTTTCCCATAATTTTAGATAACATTTTGCAGAAATACGTTTTCGAGAGAGTATAGATTACATTAGATTGAAAATTCAAAGAAGTCTGAAATGAATAAGTGAAAATGCAGAGGTTATAGAAGTTAGTGGTAACGAAGTGTGTGGAGAGATAACGAACGATAAACTCATCTAAAAAACTCGTTAGTATAAATCAAATCTAGTAGAATGCCTTCTACCGCAATGCTACTCTAAGTGGTGGTCTGCAGACTGGTGCCTGTCTCCGCGAACCATCAGCTGCCAGTACGCAGCAAGTTTCCAGAAAAGAAAGAAACATTATAAAATGCTTATGTAATATTGTATTATTTGTTTACAAAATAAATATAAGATGAAAAAAAATTGTCAACTTTTATTATATTCGTTATATATTTTGTTTCTGGAATAAATTAATATTACTAAGAAATATTACCGGTCCTTGGCACATTGAAAAAAAAAAAAAAAAAAAACTGCCCGTACGCCACATCAGATAGTTTGAGAAGCACTGCTCTACTCTATCTCTACACTCCAAGTATGCTTTATGTTCATACTATTCTCTTATTATTTCAGAATATCAGCTGACAGTGGAATAGAAGAATTTTTCATTTGACGTGCATCAATATTTATTTGAGAGATTAAAGGAAAATGTTATGCAGAACAGATATAACCCTGTTTATATGGGAGAATTATTGCAAAATACTTGCTTTGAACTGAGATTAATGGCAAAATTTCTCTACTGGAGTATCTGGATGATTTTGAATTCTATTTAAACTTGGATGACAAAAGAGTTTCCAGTATTTTCAAATACTGACAAAGGTAACAGTTGATGGAAATGTAACCAAAATATGTAGGAACATATGAAATAAAAAAAAAAAAAACAAGAAAAGATATAAACATTTGCAAATTGCGAGAGGAGGAGGAAAATTCTGGAAAGCAAATTAGGTGAAAAGCTTAAATGTAAAATACAGTCTAAAAGAATGAGTTTTCCTGATGATGTAAAGATTGAGGAAGGAAAAACATTATACCACTGTGATATCCTTAAAAAGTCATTCTCACAAACCATTAACAATCGTATTCGTACAGGAGAAAAACCATATCATTGTGATATCTGTGGTAAAACATTTTCTCGAAATGATCTCATAACTAGACATATACGTATTCATACAGGAGAGAAACCATATTGCTGTGATATCTGTGGTAAATCATTCTCTCAAAATAGTGAGTTAATTTCTCATAAACGTGTTCACACAGGAGAAAAACCATTTTGCTGTGATATCTGTGGTAAATCATTCTCTCGAAATGATCTATTAACTAAACACAAACGAATTCATACAGGAGAAAAGCCATATCGCTGTGATTTATGTGGTAAATCATTCTCTCAAAATGATCACTTAACTACTCACATACGCATTCATACTGGAGAGAAGCCATACAGCTGTGATATATGTGGTAAATCATTTTCTCAGAAGGATAGCTTAACTGTACATAGACGCGTTCATACAGGAGAAAAACCATATCACTGTGATATATGTGGTAAATCCTTCTCTCAAAATGATCATTTGAATAAACACAAAAGGAACCATATAGAAGAGAAGCCATATTGTTGTGATATCTGTGGTAAATCATTTTCTCAAGGACATAACTTAACAATACACAAACGGATTCATACAGGAGAGAAACCCTACAGCTGTGATATTTGTGGTAAATCATTCTCTCAAAATAGTGTATTAACTTCTCATAAACGTGTCCACACAGGGGAGAAGCCATATCACTGTGATTCTTGTGGTAAATCATTCTCTCGAAATGATCTCTTAACAAAACACAAACGCACCCATACAGGTGAGAAGCCATATTGCTGTGGTATTTGTGGTAAATCATTCTCTCAAAATGATCACCTAGCTAAGCACAAACGTATCCATACAGGAGAGAAGCCATATCACTGTGATATCTGTGGCAAATCATTTTCTCAAGCACATAGCTTAACTATACATAAACGCATTCATACAGGAGAGAAACCCTATTGCTGTGATATTTGTGGTAAATCATTCTCTCAAAGTGATAATCTAACTAAACACAGATGGAATCACATTGGCGAGAAACCATATCACTGTGATATCTGCGGTAAAACATTCTCATATGGACATACACTAACTAGACACAAACGCATTCATACAGGAGAGAAACCGTATTGTTGTGATGTCTGTGGTAAATCTTTTTGTCAAACAAGTCAGCTAACTATACACAAACACATTCATACAGGAGAGAAGCCATATCACTGCGTTATCTGTGGTGAAGCTTTCTCCCATCCATATACTTTAACTACTCACATACGCATTCACACAGGGGAGAAACCATATCACTGTGATATCTGTAGTAAATCATTCTCTCAAAAAGATACTCTAACTGCACACAAACGCATTCATACAGGAGAGAAGCCGTATCATTGCGACGTCTGCGATAAATCATTCTCTCAAAATAATCACTTAATTAGACATAAACGTATTCATACAGGAGAGAAGCCATACTGCTGTGGTATCTGTGGTAAATCATTCTCTCAAAATGGTGAATTAATTCGGCACAAACAAATCCATACAAGTGAGAAGCCATATCACTGTGACATTTGTGGTAAATCATTCTCTCGAAATGATCTCTTAACAAAACACAAAAATATTCATACTGGTGAGAAGCCATATCTCTGTGATGTTTGTGGTAAATCATTCTCTCAGATCAGTCACTTAACTAGACACAAATACATTCATACAGGAGAGAAACCATATCATTGTGATATTTGTGGCATATCATTCTCTCAAAAAAGTAACTTAGTTGCACATATATGTACACGAACTCAAGAATAACTGTATCAATGTCAAAATTCAGGTCTTTAAGTATATGACAGGAAATGTACTACTTAATTATTCTTGGTCTAATTAATTCTTTTTTCCCCTTTACTCTTTGTTACACTTAGTATATTTTTTCTCTCTATGACAGTAGATGAAGAAAATACTCCATCTAACATACTTTCATTTTTGTGAAGGCTTCTGGCCTTGTGGTTAGAATGTTGCACTCTCAATTGCCAAATCATAAGTTCAATTCTCAGACCAGACGGCATGTTATTTCTTTGGACAAAACACTTCATTTCACATTGCTTTAGTGCTGTGTAGGGAACTGGTATGCCAGAGAACAGACCCAACGTTTACTCTGTGTGTCGTAAGGGGCTACAAAAAGAAGTTTAGGTAGGATTTGCACTCTGACTTTATAAAACCCCTCACCAGTACTGACTACCCAAACAGACCCATGGTTTGGAAAGTTGTTGCCTGAGATGTATGGTAAATCATTCTCTCATTTAAAGAGTGACTCATGGTAAAAATATTTTATCATTTCAATGATTACATAAAACGTCAGTTATAAAAAATATATTTTAATAATTTTCCACTGAATTAAAAAACACAGTATTAAACATCATATAGTGTTTACAAGAAAGCCTTATCTTTGTTCCAGGCTACAAATCCAAGAAAAGAGATAATACAACCATTAGAAGCTAACAAACACTCTTGTCTGTCACTGCAAATAAATTTGATGCACCATGATCGTTGTTTACAGCGAAGTTGATTAGCTATTAACAATTTTGTTTGTGAACGTCACAGCCTATCACTGTTGCCAGGATATGTACCATTGATTCGTAGACCACAAACTTAATGACTGAACTAAAACACACATGTAAAGGGAAGATTTACTAACAGTGTTTAAAGCTTTCGTCTTCATTCAAAAATATTACATTGTTGGCAAGCCTTGAAAGAAGAGGTTTAATTCTAATATGGTCTATGTCACTCCACAAATTTTCTAAATATAATGACAGCTCTACTTCATTTTTTATTTCATAAGGAGTCTCCAGTAAAAATATTACAGCAATTTGTTTGTACATAGCTTCAGTTGTGTCACAGAGACCATGAAAATACATTACAGTTTCGCTGTGAAATTTCTCTAAGTGATTAATTATTATTGATCTGTGATATTTAATCAAGTTTTGAATGGAATTATCTAGTTTTATTTTCTGATCACCAATTTCATAGTTTACATACTCAGCACCATTGATAGCAGGATATGAAGCTGCCGTTGCAGTATGGCAATTAAGAATCTTAGTGATGTCATGTGAGAAGTGTTGGGCTAGACAAAGTGCCATTGGTTCAGATTTGCTATTTGGTAAAACCATCATAATCACAGCTGGTCTGTCAGGTTCTTCAGATGTAATAATATGATGAGTGCTGGATTTCAGGATATTCCATGTACGATCTGATTGGGTTTTAAACATGTTTTTCAGGGTTTTAATATTCTGTACAAGTTTCTTGAAAGGATTCACAGGTGGTTCGGATATGTTAGATATGTTGACTGCTTGAAAACTTTTTGATGGCACAAAACAACATATCAAAAATACACAGATTGACAAAACAACTGTCCACTTTGAGCTACCTTCACATTGCTCAATACGCTTCATGATGTCAGGCTTGTCTTTCACGTCCTGCCTGGAACGGTTACATATGGTCATTAAATACGAGTAATTCTTTAGCACTTTGTGGCATATAGCCTTTTTTTTTTTAACAGAAATATTTTGATAATTTATTATTGCAAGTTTGAGTCAATTTTTATTTATTTGTCACATGAAGTTGACAATATATTTTCCCTTTATATGACAAAAGCAGGCAAAAGGAAAATCTTCTAAAATGCAAAAAACCCAACAAGACTTTCTCTCTTTTTCTCTTTGTTGTTTTCAAGCAAAGAGCAAGGGCCTGAAATATTAGGATCTTCACTCCTTACAGTCATGAACTTAGCAAAATCTTCTTCATATAAACTTCCTTCGCAGGATTTCTCATTTTCTCTCTTCAACTAAGTAAAAATTTTCACTGTTGAGTCCTGAAAATATAAAAAAATAAACAAATAAATAAAGTAGGAAAGTTGCCCCCTTCCCCCACTTTAAAAAAAAAATCTTTTAGTCAACAGAAAAGGCAGTGCCCATGACACTTTTTTTAGGGCCTGTGAAACTGCTGAGGGCACTGATGGAGCAAACAAGTTCTAACCTGAGTGTTTGCAAACCTAAGGACCAGGCAGTGATGACTAAAGCCTACAGTCCCTCCAATCCCTCGCCTTCCGATTCTTCAGCCTTGGCCTTCAAGCAGACTATCCACATGCTAGAAATAACAGCCAAATCTCACGTCTCCGCCATGTGCGCCAAACCCTAAACGACCCTAGAACTAACCTCACCTTATCGTTACGTAGATGCATCGGGACCTCTGTATTTAAGTAGTGCCGAAGATTCAACTTAAATGGGTGTCCAGATCTCACATAAACTTTGCCTAATATGCGAAGAACTTATTTCGTCAACTCTGGCCTATCATCATATTGTTACGAACAAATCGTTTCTTGAACGACACCATGTGGCCTTAATACTGCAACAATCACGAGTAAGTTATAGAATGGTTAAAGATATAAATTTCTTTATTTTCTGGTTAACAACAAATTGGGGGGGGGGGCTTTTAGGTGAGGTTTCGTTTTGACTTGCAAACATGTCTTTTGGATCAGCTGATTGTTCGTTAATTTCCGTAAAATAATCTAATTTATTTTACTTTTGTTTTCAAGACGTGTGGAAAGCGACATTTGCTTCGAAATGAGAGCAGAAAGTGAAAGATGTATATATTTAAAATTCCGTTAAAAAGAAACTACGAAGAAAATTAGGAGAAATTAAATTCGTAGGACGAGTGGGGGGGGGGGTGCTAAATCGGCGTGAGGCCATCAAATAGAACAGTACAAGTGCTCGAGAGGCTATAACCAGCTGCCAAATGTGTGACTTAGTACGTACGATCAACGATGTTACAATTCCAACGTCAACAAAAACCAATTACAACAATAAGCAAAAGTTCAATAAAAGCGTCGAAGTGCGACAGAATAACTTCAATCTATACATGATAAATCTAAAAACTTAAATCCTCTCTATGTTTTTCAATTGTTTCCCGTTAAAAAGGAATTTATAAAAACAGAAAAGGTTTTAAATCAATGAAAGTAACATTGCAAGGCCATGGAATTATACAAACCGGAGTTATAAGTTGTTACACGTACTTCTTTGCTGTAAGTTTCTACTTTCTGTCTTGCAACAAAAATAATATTAATTACGACTTGTGAATGAACACTGACCTCGACAAATGTAAACTTACAGTTCCTTCCCTTAGCATAACTCTCCTCACAGTTGTTTTTATTTTAAACTTGAGTTCTCTTATCTTTTTAATTAGCAACACTTTTGCTCTTTTAAGCCGGCGGGTTAGCAGAATAGTTAGCACGCCGGGCGAAATGCTAAGCGGTATTTTGTCCGTGTTTACGTTCTGAGTGTGGAGGCGCAATAGCCCAGTGGTTAGGGCAGCGGACTCGCGGTTTCGAGGCTCCGGCAGGGTGGCGAACCCTGCTGTACTCTTCCACTACAACTTTCTCTCACTCTTATTTCCTGTTTCTGTTGTGCCTGTAATTCAAAGGGTCAGCCTTGTCACACTGTGTCACGCTGAATATCCCCGAGAACTACGTTAAGGGTACACGTGTCTGTGGAGTGCTCAGCCACTTGCACGTTAATTTCACGAGCAGGCTGTTCCGTTGATCGGATCAGCTGGAACCCTCGACGTCGTAAGCGACGGAGTGCCAACAAGCTGGCGGGTTGACAGAATAGCACGCCGGGCGAAATGCTAAGCGGTATTTTGTCCGTGTTTACGTTCTGAGTTCAAATTCCGCCGAGATCGACTTTGCCTTTCATCCTTTCGCGGTCGATAAAATAAGCACCAGTTGAGCGCTGGAATCCATGCAATCGACTTACTCCTCCCCACCGAAATTGCTATCCTCATGCCAAAATTGGAAACCAATACTTGTTTCAGTCATTTGACTGCGGCCATGCTGGAGCACCACCTTAAATTTCAGACCTTGTCTATAACAGAAAGGAATATTATTATTAATCAACATTTAGAAGTTTCTGGCAAATTTCTACTGTATCACCTGTTATACCTCCGTGTTGCTGGGGTATGTGCAGTAACTATTATCATCATTATTATTATCATTTAGTTAAGCAAAGAGCATTTCATTTCATGGAAATTTTGTCTCAATTCATTCAATTTCATTTAGCATAATTGTAATTATTGCAAGGGAGATAACTATATAGGCCAAGTTATTTCCCTTTGTCAATAACTATAGAGTGAACAGGTGCTTTCTGTGATCGAAATTAAATTTTTCAGCAGAAGTATGATTCATGATACGCTAGGGTACAATATAATTTCGTTACATAAATCAACATTTTCTTCGGTAATTTACATATGAATTAAAAAAAATATAGGGTACTGTAGCTAAGGTAATATCTAAAAAGAAGCATATCTTTTATCAGATAATAAACCACTGTGCAGAATTAGGCTTCGATTGATTAAAACAATCAGCTAATTTTAAAAATTTATAGTAAGCTATGAGGAGGAGGGGGAGGTGTTTGTAAAACACCATCAAGTGAAAGGGGTTGCGATCTATGGGTCTATATTAAAGGCCAAACATGCCCCGGAAGAATTCTGGTTCATCACCCTGTATAAACCTCTCATAACTTTTTTTAGTTTTTGGAATTTTCAGAAGATTTTTACGGGCGTAGAATTGGCTGTGTGGTTAGTAGCTCGCTTACCAACCACATGGTTCCGGGTTCAGTCCCACTACGTGGCACCTTGGGCAAGTGTCTTCTACTATAGCCTCGGGCCGACCAAAACCTTGTGAGTGGATTTGGTAGACGGAAACTGAAAGAAGCCCGTCGTATATATGTATATATATATATATATACATGTGTGTCTGTGTTTGTCCCCCCAACTTCGTTTGACAACCGATGCTGGTGTGCTTACGTCCCCGTAATATAGCGGTTCGGCAAAAGAGACCGATAGAATAAGTACCAGGCTTACAAAGAATAAGTACTGGGGTCGATTTGCTCGACTAAAGGGAGTGCCCCAGCATGGCCGCAGTCAAATGACTGAAACAAGTAAAAGAGTAAATTTGAGTTCACCCACACACACACACACATATCAGAGTAGTACTGTTTTCAGGAAGCATTGTCTCAAATACATAACTGTTCTAAATATTTTTGTTGCCAAAACAATGCAAAAATATTTTAAAAAATTATCGTGTGTGTGTGTGATGGCTATTGTTTGGATTCAGCCAGGCTTATACATTAAAGATTAAACTTTTCACTGTAGCTCATGAGACAGAAATGTCACATTCATGTTACAACTTGTGCTGATTAAAGTTTTCTTTATGGCTAATCATGATTCTTTGTGTATATGATGAAGTTCTATTTAAGTGAATCATAAACAATGTTTAGAGAAAATGCTGATTCAATTTATTGCAGGAAATAGGTGAGAGAGAGGTCAAAGTTAATGTTGGTAATTGAAGCTTTCATTTGAGAAATTTTAAACTGGGTTTTTAAAAAGAAAAAGGGTCACACTAGGTTTTTGTAAATTATTTATTAGTGTTTTCTAGTATGCTTACTCTTTTACTCTTATACTAGTTTCAATAATTTCACTGCGGCCATACTGGAGCACTGCCTAGAAGGGTTTTAGTTGAACAAATCAAACCCCAGGATTTCTTATTTCTTAAGCCTGGTAATTATTCCGTCAGTCTCTTTTTCCACATCAACACTGGTTGTCAAACGGTGATGGAAGAGGACACACACACACACAATGGGATTCTTTCAGCTTCCATCTACCAAATCCACTCATAAGGGTTTGCTCAGCCCAAGGTGCCACGCCATGACAGCATGGGACATGAACATTGAATGACAATGATGATGATGATGATATTTCTGTGTTTGATATTAATATTTCTTGGTATCGATATGTCTGACATTTTCGAAATGAATTTCCAGCCATCACAATCTTTCTTCTGAGATCTGCTGTTTCACATTTCTCATTATCTCATTGTATACATCTCAGGAATATCATCTTTGGTATCTGTTCAATTGGCTCAGTTGGCTTTCTCTCAATTGTAATATTTAGTTTTGATCGCTGTTTACCTGATTACCATTGATTTTTTTTTTGTTTTCTTTACATTCATTTCCATTCTTATAATTACATAATATACGTATGTATGTATGCATGTATATATGTATGTACGTATGTATATATAAGTATGTATATATATATATATATATATATATATATATGTGTGTGTTGTGTATATATGTATATATGTGTATGTATGCATATATATACATACAAATAAACATACATATACATACACGCATAATCATACATATATACATACATACACATACATACAGACACACACACTCATACATATATAAAATATGTATATAATATATATATATATATATATGTAATATATATATAGTGTATATATATATATATATATATACACTATATATACATATAGCACACACATACATACAAAAGAGACATATCCATTACATGAATGAAAGCATATCCACACATGCACCTAATTACATGCGCCGATTAACTTTTATATGTTCACAAATCACTGGAGCAGAATGAGACAACTGGGTGGGTCTGTTTGGACAAGGACAATTTGGCATGGCTGACCGAACTCTGAACAATTATGCAAGATTGCTACCTTAATTATAATGATAATAATAATAATAAAGCTTTCTACTATAGGCACAAGGCCTGAAATTTTGTGGGAGTGGGCCAGTTGATTAGATCACCCCCAATATGCAACTGGTACTTAATTTATCAACCCTGAAAGGATGAAGGACAAAGTCAACCGCGGCAGAATTTGAACTCAGAATGTAAAGACAGACGAAATACCGCTAAGCATATTGCCCAGCGTGCTAACAATTCTGGCAGATTGCTGCCTTAATATTATTAATAATAATAATGATAAATATTAATGCACAGCACATCATGTACTACAAAACCTAAGATAGATTTAAAGTAGCTGAACAACAATTTTTAAGCCTTTCACTGTTTTAAACAGATGTAGTTACACCTCGTTATTCTTTGTTGTTGGCACTCCGTCGCTTACGATGTTGAAGGTTCCAGTTGATCAGATCATCGGAACAACCTGCTCATGAAATTAACGTGCAAGTGGCTGAGCACTCCACAGACACGTGTATCCTTAACGTAGTTCTCGGGGATATTCAGTGTGACAAGGCTGGCCCTTTGAAATACAAGTACAAGAGAAGCAGGAAGAAAGAGTGAGAGAAAGTTGTGGTGAAAGAGTACAGCAGGGTTCACCACCATCCCCTGCTGGAGCCTTGTAGAGCTTTAGGTGTTTTCGCTCAATAAACACTCACAACGCCCGGTCTGGGAATCGAAACCACGATCCTATGATCGCGAGTCCGCTGCCCTAACCACTGGGCCATTGCGCCTCCACTGTTATTCTTTATACATAGAAAAACTAACATGTTGGAATACTGACATGTTTCATAGTTTGCCACTTATCAAAGGACACGTAACCACTCATTCTTCTGCCTGCGACTAAGACTCATAGAAAATTGGTATTTGAATGAAAAATAAGCTAGAATTTGTAGAACTGTTTGTTTCAATTCCTCTAAGTTTTCTTCTCTGTTCTATTCTCTCCATTTCTATCCCATCTTTTTGAAAGATGAGTAAATACTCAAAGCATTACAGACATTTCCTCATTTTTTCAGTCATTTGACTAACCATGCTGGGGCACAGCCTTGAAGCGTCTTTACTCAAACAAATTGACCCCAGGACTTATTTTTCAACAGCCTTGTACTTATTCTATTGGGCTCTTTTGCCAAACCGCTAAGTTATGGGGATGTAAACACACCAACTCTGGTTGTCAAGCAGTGGTGGGCGAAAAGCACAAACGCAGAGACACACACACACACACACACTCCCTAGCAAACGCATATACATACATACAACGAGCTTCTTTCAGTTTCCATCCGTCGAATCCACTTAGGATCTACTGTAGTAGAAGCCTGTATCTCAAGGTGTCTCGAAGTAGGACTGAACCTGAAACCATGTTGGTGGAAAACGAACTTCTTAACCACACAACCAAGTGTGCACCTGTGTGTATCGAAAGAGAGACAGACATTATATATATATATATATATATATATATAATTAGAGAGAGCCGGTATATAGACGTACACTCAAATACACACAGCTACCCCTATTTGTGCTTGTACATGCATTATACATACATATACATCCCTCCCTCCCTCTCTCTCTGTCTCTCTCTCTATCTCTCTCTCTGTCTCTCTCTCTGTCTCTCTCTCTCTCTCTCTGTCTCTCTCTCTATCTCTCTCTCTCTCCGTGTTACATATGTAAATAAATCGAGATGTAAATATTTCTTCTCTATCCAAAAGACGAGAGAAGAAATATTCTTTCCTACTGTAGGCACAAGGCCCGAAATTTTGGGGGAGGGGGCCAGTCGATTAGATCGACTCCAGTGTGCAACTGGCACTTAATTTATCGACCCCGAAAGGATGAACGGCAAAGTCGACCTCGGCGGAATTTGAACTCAGACCGTAGCGACAGACGAAATACCGCTAAGCTTTTCGCCCGGCGTGCTAACGTTTCTGCCAACTCGCCGCCTTCGTGAGAAAAATTATTGGATCGGCTGGAGAGTGGGTCATACCCAATGTTCTATTTTCATTTCAAGTGCCAACAAAACAAAAATAAGAAAAGTACATATGTTATTACAGCATGATTACGGCAATCAAGCTGAGGCTGTTTTCTTATTGATCCTAATAACTAATCGATAAGCAAAGAGTAATTCCCGGCAAACGGCTCCTGCCCCCATCACTCTGAATACTATCATCACGACCACCTCCGACGCTAATAACAACAGCAGCAACAAATCTACCATCAACACCCTGTTAACGCATAACACCATCAGCTGGTAAGAAGAACATACGATAAAGTCATTTGCTACCTCCCAGATAAGTTTCAACACATAAGTATAAAACTTATTTTCATTGAAACCAGTCACGTTTTGCGGTTATTTCGAGGTTTGAAAGCGACGAAGGATGAAAGACTAGGAAAGTAAGAAGACGCATCGAAACAAGGAATGAACTAAAAAGTGAAAGAAAGAAAGAAAAAATATATACAATATATTTATATACAAATCATTCATTTTTAAAGTGATAAAATAATAAAAACTGAGATTTGAAATCAAATAAAAAGAAATAACAAACAAAACAAAACGAAAAGAAAAGAATTGGAAAAAACACACACAAAAAAATTTTAATCAAATAAGTGTTTGAAATGTTTCGAACTTGCAGTATTTTCGTTCAACTCGCAACGCGACCCTTACTTTGTCCTGTCAAAAATAATCTGAAGCTTTCTTCTGTGACTAAACTGTTGAGAAGGTAAGTGTTCGACATGTTCTCTTATTAATTTATTGGCTTTGTCCGGTGCTTGATTTAAATTTGGGAGCGGCCTTAAAGCATGATTGGAGGTCTCTTGTTAAAAAAATTTGCATCAGAAAGTCTTGCAGAGATTGAAAATATGCATATTAATTATTTTAAAGTCTCCTGCAGTTTGCGAGGCCCTAATCTGTAGATGTGCTTAGCATATACTTACGTCCAGCGGCAGATGCCAGTGAACTGAATTAATTCCAAATCTATGTACACAGACGGTCTCTAAGTTTCTTTTGAATTCTATCTGTTGAAAGATTTCTTTATCCTGGCCAGTTTTTCTATTCACTGTATGAATTTTTAAAGATTTGTTTTTTTAAAACGGTTTTCCCGCGATATACGACGTTTAACTGTTCGAAAAGTACAAACATGTGCAGATGCATGGATGCGTGTTTTATGGATATATTACAAATTAATTACCTTTGAGGGTCCTCAGAGAGTAGTAAATGTAAAAGGGTTACAATAATCACGTCTTGCCCCAAGTGAGTTCTGAGAGAAAGTACGAACCTGTAGGTCGAAGACGTTCCTGACATAACTTGCCTGCAGTTTTTGTTTATTTCAGACGCAGTGCATCTAGGACTACACCAGGGGTTTTCAAACTGTGGTCCGCGGACCACAGGGGGTCCGTAGACAGCAAATACTTTTTATGAGCAATTTGATTTTATATATGTTTTTTAATCGAAATCTTTTAATTGACAATAAACCTATAAGGGGGTCCTTAAGGTAAAGCCTGAAATATAAAGGGGTGTCAAAAAATTTGAAAACCCCTGGACTAACTACTCAGTGTGTCTTTTCTTTTTTAGACTATGGATTGCGATTTGAGAGCGACGTTGTAACTATTTCTAGCATACCGGGCTTCTTTTCTGCAGCAGTGCTGAGGAAAGATAGTAGCACTTCAGAATATTGGATGTTAAGATAACCAAGTTTTATAGGAATATCTCAGAACATGGAACATAGGCCTGACGGTCTTGGACAGTTTCAGTGTTCTTGAGGAACAGAGTTGTAAATTAGCTAGTGCGCCCCCCCCCCCCTCAAACCATAATTTCTTTGGATGTGTAACTTTCTTTTTGTATCGAGGGTGGGGGGTACCGCTCCCTCTTTTTTTTTTCTTATTCTTCTGTGTTGACTTTGTTGTGAAATTATTATTATTATTATTTTTTTTTTTTTTTGCTCAGATATATATTTTAAGCGTCTAAAATTAGGATTCTTAAAAAATAAGCGTAACAAGTTTGAAAAAAAAAAAATTTCTCGAACCAGAAGTCAAAACCGAAATGGAAGGTGAGACGGATTGGGGCTACCCCCAGCCAAATTTTGGTTTTTGAAATTATTATCTATACAATGCTTAAAGCTTACATATTCAAAGAAATTAAGGATTTTGGCACGCTAGGTAATTTCCGACGCCATTGTATAGGAACGCATAACTTACTAGAGATCTATCCCAGTACTTGATGGGTTCATTATTTTATCAACCTTAAGAAATATTGACCACAGCAGGATTAGTAAAGCAGACCAGGAAAGCAAACAGTGCCACACCTTTTAGATATCAGATTTAAAACTGATTTAATGAGAAAATGACCTTTAGATTTTTAGCTTTATAAGAAACTGCCTTATTGTCAACTTGGCTGACCATGTGTTGCTCTGCTACCTGTAATTGCAGAAAATAGCATTAAGTACGTGTCAAGATGTAATCAATATTTAGTTTAATGCAACTGTATTTCTGTGTATACGTATAACTGTGTGTGTACGTTTACGTCTATCTATCTATCTATAAATATAAACGTGTCTACCTGTCTGTCTGTCCGTCCGTCCGTCTGTCTGCCCGTCCATCTGTCTACGTTTAATGAATCGTGATGTTCCTCACCGACTTTGTTTCCTCATTACATTATTAATAATTAGTATTTCTTACTGAAATTTTGCTAAGATTTATTTTTGAAGGTGTAGATGACTCCTATGTTGATAAAAGATTTTAAAAGTTTTGGAAATTTTATTTTTCAAAGGAAAGAAGTCCACACCCTTTTAATTGCTTAATAATTTACTCATGATCAATACACAGCATAAAAATGAATTTATGACTTTATTATTATCAATATAAAATTGGAAGACCCGTTAAAATAAAGTTTCCAGTTTTCGTTTAGATGAGTACAAGGCAAATGGAAAATTATATATTTTGAGTGGCTGTGTGGTAAGTAGCTTGCTTACCAACCACATGGTTCTGGGTTCAGTCCCACTGCATGGCACCTTGGACAAGTGTCTTCTACTATAACCTCGGACTAACTAGTGTGAGCCTTCAGATTGTTGATGTTCCGCTAAATATTTATTGTTAGGCTTAATGGTACTCTAACAGATATGAATATCTTCTCGTGAAATGATGTCAAATCTGTTTCTTTCCTTCCACAAAATGTGATTGAGAGTACTAAACCCAGTTTCAATAAGATATGATGTCAGAAAACGTTTGGGCATATCATGAAACTGTCTTGGTTTTAAATTAACTTGAAAAAGACTGAGTTTTTCAACAAAAGCTCTCATCAACCGTTTACAATTTATCAGTGTTACCATTTTTCCCTGCAGCAGAAGAGGGACCTGGTTCAGCTTACGGAAAATCCGACTAAGTGTATAATTAGTGAACTAAATCCTGAAAGATAACGCACTTATTGAGGTGCATAGTTACAGTATTTGAATTTAGAAAAAGAGTTGGTTTTACGGTTTGACCACAGTTGCGAAGAGCCCCTGTTGTCATGATGCACTGGATGCGTCATTGCCTGTTGTAAGTACAGTCGGCGATCGCCATTGCCTGTTGTAAGTATGGTTGCATTCATTGCCCCTCAAAGCTTGATTTTCGTCCCCGGTTGAGAACCACTGGTCTACACCATTGAAAATCTATCCTGGCAAAATTTCCTTGAAAGACATGCACTATTAAGAAGGTTATAAAGACATAAACTTAAAGGGACACCAAAATGTAGTTATGCTCATAAATGTATGATCTTCATCTAAACGAGAGGTAAGAAACTCTAGAAATAGTTGAATAGTAGAAGGCTTTCAGAGAAGCCCCCAGCCCCGTCATGCAACTGTCTTAGCCCTTAACTCTTTACACTGTAAAGGGGATGAGTGAGTTGCACCCAGGCCATTACCCTTTGATTACACTTCAGCCATACTAACTCCTCCATTGCAACCTTCCTGGATGGTTTAGGTGGCCCAAAGCCAAGGTAAATTGTGTGTTTTAATCGGTTCAGTCTGAGACACTAGTTGGATGTTGGGTAAATTATGTCCCCTGAAATTTGCTTTCATTCTTGCTTGATCAGATCCAATTGGAACACTTCTTAGCTGCTTCTGCCATTGCTTTAAGAACCCTGGTTCTCCTTCAACCAGAAATTGAGAGCTGTTTCACAAGAGATCATAAGCAGATTTGCTTACAAATTCTCTCATACCAACTTCTATAGTGGGGGCATCAATCTGTAGTTATGCCGATAGCCGTACAATCTAGGTCATCTGAGCAAGATATTTAATCATTATGAGTGCACACTGGTGGTTGGTGCTGCGTTTATGCATATGTGAGTTAAACAAACAGGAGGGAAGAATGGCTCTCCAATATACCACATTAAGAAAACAGAATATTTACCACTATTTACATTGCATTTCCATCTAAATTTTTCGGTGACTATTCATCTTATCACTTGCTGTTGAACTATAGACAAATATTGTTTAATCACACCATATAGCAGTTGTTGATGGTACAAGGGTTTGGTGTATGAATAATTGACCAGAATACAGACAAAGGAACAAAGCTGTCACTTTTATATATCAATAACGAGTAAATAGTGTTCTAGAAAGGAAGTGAAAAGCATCTTTAGAATGCTTTAGTGGAGAAAGTTAGGAGCTGTATATAGTTGATAGATGCATGTGAACACTGGTTGTGGAAATTTTGCTTCCCAACTACTTGGTTCTGGGTTCAGTCCCACTGTGTGGCACCTTGGGCAAGTGTCTTTTGCTATAGCCTAGGGCCAACCAGAGCCTTGTGAGTGGATTTGGTAGAGGGGAAACTGGAAGAAGCCCATTGTATGTATAAACGCTTAGTCTTAGAATGGTGGCAGCTGAGGAAGGAAATGTTCTCTATGTGGCCTGTGTGTTTTTGTGCTCTGTTTATGTTCTGTTATTCATTTTGCCCACGTTTTTTTGTGACGTCCTGTACCTAGATATGCATCCATATTTACATGTAAATGTAGGTATGTACATACATGTACGTATATATGCATATACTCACATATTATTTGTATTATATATATATATGTGTGTGTGTGTGTGTGTGTATACAGGGTAGGCCAAAAGTCACCTGACGGTAAATCAAACCCATTTAATTCCAGGATTTATTTATATTTAGCAATTGAATGAATTTAATAAAAGCATTTAAATATGAAACATCATGAAAATTGTTCAAACTGAAGTCCTTCTTGAGTGATACATTTTCCATTCAAGTCAATACAGAATTACAGAGAGTATTTATAGAATTTTGATTTACTGTTGGGTGACTTCTGGCCAACCCTGTATATATATATTTTTGTGTGTGTGTGTGTGTGTGTGTCTGTGTTTGTTCCACCACCATCGCTTAACGACTGATGCTGGTGTGTTTATGTCCCTGTAACTTAGCAGTTCAGCAAAGGAGACCGATTGCATAAGTACTAAGTTTTCAAAGAATAAGTCCTGGGGTCGATTTCTTCGACTA
>NC_142948.1:30727777-30747777 GCF_046866305.1 Octopus bimaculoides | reverse complement strand
TTTGATTTCCAGACCAGGCTGTGTGTTGTTCTTGAGCAAGACGCTTTATTTCACATTGCTCCTGTTCACTCAGCTGTAGAAATGAGTTGTGATGTCACTGGTGCCTGGCTGTGTCAACGTTTGTCTTTCCCTTGGACAACATTGGTGGCATGGAGAGGGGAGACTGGTATGAATGGGCAACTGCTGGTCTTCCATAAACACCCCTGCCTGTACTTACGCCTCAAAGGGTAACTTTCTAGGTGCAATCCCATGGTCATTCATAACAAAAAGGGAGTCTTTACATTTTATATATTATCATTACAGTCATAACGGTTTTTCATGCTTGACGTCATTTTCGAGTCCGATATGACATAAGATGACCTCTTAACTATTTATTCTAACACATCCATGGCGTCAGCTGTACACAATAATGGATATTATCCTTACATCTCAGGTATTTTGCTTTCTGTTTCTTTCACCTTGACCCAAACTTAAGTACTGCATTCTTTTAAGTGCACATCATGCCTAGAATAAAAGTTTGCCCCCTGGAATCAATAAGAGACAGTTCAAGTGAATTGACTGCTCTTTACAAACTTTGTGAAATGTCAAAGGAATCATTATTATCGTAATTTCACATTCCCTGAAGCTTGGTTCCTTGAAGAACGTGGCATTTAATCAATAAGTGTCATACCTATTTTAATTGTTATCTTGTATGTGTGTGTGTGTGAGCACACGTGTGTGTATGCACTCGTGTGTGTCTGTCTGTGTGTGTACATATTTCTGTGTGCATGTGTGTGTGTATATTTCTGTGTATGTTTTTCTGTGTACATGTGTATGCCTGTGTTTGTGTGTCTTTAGTCGAGCAAATCGACCCCAGGACTTATTCTTTGTAAGCCTAGTACTTATTCTATCGGTCACTTTTGCCGAACCGCTAAGTTACGGGGACATAAACACACCAGCATCGGTTGTCAAGCAATGTTGGGAGAACAAACACAGACGCACACACGCACACACACACACACACACACACACACACACACACACACACACACACACACACACATATATATATATATACTTATATACGACAGGCTTCTTTCAGTTTCCGTCTACCAAATCCACTCACAAGGCTTTGGTCGGCCCGAGGCTATAGCAGAAGACACTTGCCCAAGGTGCCACGCAATGGGACTGAACCCGGAACCATGTGGTTGGTAAGCAAGCTACTTACCACACAGCCACTCCTGCACCTATATATTATATATATACATATATATACATATATATATATATATATATATATATATATATATATATATATATATATATATATATATATATATATATATATATATGCTGTTACAGTGTATTATATATTCTTCTTAATCACTTGATTTCCCTTTGTCTCTACATCTTTTAATATTTACATAAATCTGATCAATCACTTCTTCGCATGGAATAGGCTCCAGCGACAATTTCATCTTTCGGTGCTCTTCCTTCTGAGCATAGCTATCAATATAAATTCACCACACCTTGAGCAAGACACTTCATTTCCTTAATTATTGTCACTATTCCTGTTTGTTAAACATTAGATTTGAGCTTTCTTTAGGTTAGTTAATTACCTCCCCTTGTACGCGGAGAATCTCCAAGTTCAGGAAATGTCTGTCAACAATATTGTAAGCTTTTTTTTATCTTTTACCTGTTTCAGCCATGCTGGAGCACCACCTCGAAGGGTTTCAGTTGAACAAATCAGTTCCAATACTATTTTCTTTAAGCCCGTCACTTATGCTGTGAATCTCTTCTGCTGAAATCACATAGTCATGGTATTGTACATAAATCAACACTGCTTGTCAAGTGGTTGATGGTGAAGTAGCAAATGTATGTGTGCAGAGAGAGAGAGAGAGAGCTTAATTCTCAACCACTCTGTGTAAATTAATATTCAGTATTTTATTGTATCTGGGGAAAATCATTCTCTTTAAGTGCCTCATTAATTTAACACACCCACCTGTCTGATTTCCACTCATTTACTTCTTATTTTTTTAATTAAAATTTTCATTGCAACTTGCAACCTTTTCAATAGTTGTAGATTCTGTCTAGACAGAATAACAAGTTAATCAGTGGAAATCAGACCAGTATGTGTGTTAAATTAATGAGGCACTAAAAGAGAATGACTCTCCCCTGACACAATAAAATATGCTTCAACACACAAATTCACATAAAGAATCTTGCAAACCACATACAAAAATGAAATGATATTCAATACAACTGTGTAAATTAATATGCAGTGAAGTTTATGTTTGTCTGTGACTCAGGAAATTTTGGATAGACAGCATATGTCAATGTATAATAGGCATGTAATATATAGGCTCATGCACATACATGTCTTTATATCCCTGTAACCTAGTGGTTTGGCAAAAGAGAATGATAGAATATATGTACTAGGCTTACAAAGAATAAGTCCTGGTGGTTGATTTGTTCAGAGCATATATTTCTTCTTATTTCTTTATCGTCCATCTTTTTTTATTTTTTACATGTTTCGGTCATTAGACTGCAGTCAAGCTGGGGCACTGCCTTGAAGAATTTCTAGTTGAATGAATCAGCCCAGTATTTACTCTATCGATCTCTTTTATCAAACCGCTAAGTTATGAGAATGTAAACACCCCAACATCAGTTGTCAAGTGGTTGTGGGGAACCAGCACAGATGCCATTTGCATGACAATTGTATCTGCCACAACTGCGATTTTACACACACACACACACACATACATATGACAGTCTTCTTTTGGTTTCTGTCTACAGGCGTAGGAGTGGCTCTGTGGTAAGTAGCTTGCTTACCAACAACATGGTTCCAGGTTCAGTCCCACTGCGTGGCACCTTGGGCAAGTGTCTACTATAGCTTGGGGCCTACCAAAGCCTTGTGAGTGGATTTGGTAGATGGAAACTGAAAGAAGTCCATCATATACATGTATATATATATGTGTGTGTGTGTGTGTGTGTGTGTGTATATATGTTTGTGTGTGTGTGTTTGTCCCCCAACATCGCTTGACAACCGATGCTGGTGTGTTTATGTCCCCCGTAACTTAGCAGTTCGGCAAAAGTAACCGATAGAGTAAGTACTAGGCTTACAAAGAATAAGTCCTGGGGTCGATTTGCTCGACTAAAGGCGGTGCTCCAGCATGGCCACAGTCAAATGACTGAAACAAGTAAAAGAGTAGATCCACTCACGAGGCTTTGGTTGGCCTGAGATTGTTGTTGAAGACACTTACCCAAGGTGCCATACAATGCAATGGCACCTGGAACTATGTGGTTGACAAGCAAGCTTCTTACCATACTGCCACAGCTGTGCATTTACTTTAAAGGAAAAGAAGAAAGAAAGAAAGGAAAAGAAATCATCAGACTTTTAGAATTCTCATATAACCATTAATTCTTCTACAGAAAGCATTGACAAATTTGGTTGAAGAACATGGAGATTTTGAAGTTGAGATATCATCAAGTTACAGTGTGAGAAAACATTAGTTGTTGCTTGAAGTCTTTGCTATTCAGCATTTATTTGTTTTTGTTGTCAAACTGCTTTGAAGTATAGAATTCTCAGAGTTTGCATAATATATATTGCTCTAATCTCCTCCATTTTCTGTTTTTTGTTGTCGTTTATACTTTACTCTCTGCAGGCATATTCTTGCTATCAATTTACAACAAAATGTTTTTAAAGTCCCTCTACCCATTTCTTCTTCTTCTTCTTCTTCTTCTTCTTCTTCTTCTTCTTCTTCTTCTTCTTCTTCTTCTTCTCCTCCCCTCCCCTCCCCCATCCTCCTCCTCCTCCTCCTCCCCACCTCCTCCAAAATATGGGTTACCTACATCTCTAGGGCATTCATGCTTACCTCTTTCATATCTTTTACTTCTTTTAGTCACTGGCCTGCTGCAGCTGAACTGGGGCACCACCAAGAAGGGTTTTGTTGAGAAAAATCAACCCCAGTATTTGTTTCTTTTCTTGGTCTGGTACTTATTCTGTTCATATCTTCAGCTGAGCTAAGTTACAGGAATGTAAACAAACCAACACCGGTTGTCAAGCAGTGAAGGGCTGAAATGGACACACACACACACACACACACACACACACACATACACACACATCTATCTATCTATCTATCTATCTATCTATCTATCTATCTATCTATGATTGGTTTAATAAGCTTCCACACAGTTTCCTTTTTACCAAATTCACTTTGAAGGCATTGCTTGGTCCAGGGTTATGGTAGTAAGCACTTACCCAAGATTACTGTATAGTGGAACTGAACTCAAAATCACATGGTTACAAAGTGAGCTTTTTAACCCTTCTGATACCAACCTGGCTGAAACCACCTCTGGCTCTATAATACAAGTGTCTTCTTTTCAAAAGTTCTGAATTAAAATCTTCCACCAAACCTTAGTCACAATTTATGTTCCTTTACTTGGTAAACTTCTGAACCACAAGCAACATCTTCATTTATGATATTTTGCTTCCAAAAGAGTCACACATTCAACTTGTTTGTTTTTCTCCTTTGTAGGACTTGCACCATCTGTACTTAATTTCTTTCTTACATCACAGAAGCAAGTGGCTAAGTGGATACGTATTGCATAACAATTTCACAGTGGCTCTCACGACAAATGCACAGCAAGAATTCCATAGTATTCATTTAAATTGTAAACTTAATTCTTCAAACTTTCATTTGTCTCTATTATTTTAATCTTTTAATGGTTTCAGTTACAGGATACTGGTCATGAGGGGCACCTACTTTGATGACTGGTATCAATTATAATTGCTTCTAGTATTTTGTCAGATGTTTTTCTATGGAGGCTGTATGGGGATGTAGATTATACTGAGTCAAAATAATGTAAATGACATGGAACCAAATACCACATAATGTTTCTGTTCAATGCCCCAATTCTGCTGTCCCACCCTGGTGTATGTATGTATGTATGTATATGTATATGCATGTATGTGTGCATGTGTATATGCATGTATGTATGCATGCAAGTATGTATGTATGTATACATGTATGTATGTATGCATGTATGTATGTATCTATGTATGCATATATGTGTGTATGTATGCATATATGTGTATGTATGTATACATGTGCATATGCTTATATGTATGTATGTATGTATGTATGTGCATCCATGCATGCATTCACTCGTTTTACTAGAAGCCAACTCCCTCCTTCTGGGAAAAGTATTAATAAGCAAAAATGTATGTACACAGGCATACTTTTTCTTTCATTTGTTAGTATTCTTTCTATTAAGAGGAAACTGGTTTCTCACAAAGAAACAAACACTCTATCACTGAGTTTGAGTCACAACAACAACAATGGCTGAATATCAAACTTTATCAAAGTCTCGCATATCTTAACTTTTCCACTTACAGAATGTGTCTGTAACGTTCACGTTAACCTGTTTCCTTTTTTTCCACTTGAAAATACAACCCTTTTCAGATTTTCACTTAAACATTTACTTACATGACCAAAGGGGCAAGCCTGGGGCAAGCTGCAAAAATGCAACCCTGCCCATTACAAAATCCCCAATATTATACAGTACTTATTTGTTACAAGTAATTAATGTTTTAAAGCAATATTTTAGGAATAATTACCTCATCAGGGCTCATTTACCTGTCGGTTCAGTACAGCCTGTAATTCAAAATACATTTTTTGAATGTTTACTTTTACGAAACCACCTTATTTGAACCGTTTAATGCTCTAGCCTCCCTGATTGAAACATTAAAAAAAAAACCTAATACGTGAAAAGAGATGTAATAAAAAAAAACTACAATCGTTTAAAGTCTCATCTTTCTTGTTTTTGATGAGGCGTCCCCTGCTTCAATCGGCATCTGGGACACGTGTCCCCCTTGCTCCACCCCAGTTATGCTACTGTGTACCAAAAGTGGCTGTGTGGAACACAAGCATTAGTCATTAGAAAACTGCTGAGCTGGCAGAATCGTTAGCACGCCGGGCGAAATGCTTAGCGGTATTTCGTCTGTCGCTATGTTCTGAGTTCAAATTCCACCGAGGTCGACTTTGCCTTTCATCCTTTCGGGGTCGATTAAATAAGTACCAGTTACGCACTGGGGTCGATATAATCGCCCTAATCCGTTTGTATGTCCTTGTTTGTCCCCTCTGTGTGTAGCCCCTTGTGGGCAGTAACGAAATAGAAGCATTAGTCATTAGAAAACTCCCACAAAAACTTCACTTAATTTCACTTAAACATTTATTATTTGGTGTTAAAACTTTTGTTGTACCAACTGCAACCTGGTGACTGATGTGATTGGCTTTATGCTAAGGAGTGAGGGTGGGTGGGGGGATTAATGTATGAGAGAAAGGTAGGGGTGGAGGTTGGAGGCAGAGTAGTTTTTGTGGAATAGCTGCATGACTATTCACATTTAGTAGGGGAGAGAGAGAGAAAGAAAGAGAGAGATGAAAGTGGAGATGAGGTATGCAGGTCACCCCTCAAGGTATGAGATGAGTAGAAGTTGGTCGGTGGGTGGATGGGTTGGAGGTGAATTGATGTCAGTGTCCTGTTTTTGGATAGAAATGCTCGTATATGTCTGAGAGTGAGAGAAATACAGAGAAATAAAGACAGGGAGAAAAGAAGAGAGAGAGAAAGAAAGACAGAGAAAAGGGGAAAGAGAGAAAGAGAGAGAGGGAGAGAAGCTTATGTAAAGAAATAAACAATGATGGAAGAATTTGAAAAGTAAACAGAAATGGGATGAAAGATGGAAAATTTATGGGAAATGATTGGAGAAGAAGGATTGTGTAGGCAGGATTGTACAAGAAGGATTATGTAGCTTTCCGTGTCAGTTGTCTGTTTTTAGTCAGATACTACTGATTAGCACATATGCTTAGTGCACACCTACCCTGGGTAGATCTGTTTAGCCTTAGTACTTTTATGCAATATTTACACACACACACACACACACACACACACACACACGTACACATACATGCACACACATTTACACTCCTACACACACACATACGTATACATACATGCACACATATTTACACACCTGCACACACACTCATGCATAGGTATATACTTAAATACACAGTGTGTGTGTATAAAAACGAGTAAACAAATGAGTGTATTTTATACACAAGGTGTGCTGTAAAGAATTCCCAATTGATTTTTAGTCAAAATTGTTAATAAAGGGGCATAAAAACACACAAATCCTTTAGGATTTAATTAAATATGCTCATGTAACATAGTGAGATACATTTCATTCAATATGTCTGCCTTTAGCTTTCACAATCACCTGAAAATGGCCAAGAACAGAGTCACACAAATGCTGGATGACTTCTTCACTTAAACGATCCCTTGAGGTGACTAAGGCTTTCATCAGAGTGGTGATATTTTTGTAGGAAACCCTTGAAATGTCACTTTCTAGAATGGACCAAATAGCAAAGTGTTTTTGTTATGTATTTGTCTGTTGTGGTTAAGAAGTTTATTCCCCAAACACTTGGTAATTCTAACTCTCAAATCATGCTCTGTTGTCTTAAAAATAGAAGTACAGTTGATTATGTGCTCCTGGATTCCTTACATCTAAGAAGGAAGCAACTTGTTTATGGATGAAATGTCTTTCAGCTCGTTTAGTTACAAGTGAGAACTAATGAAAGGCGTTTCACATGGGGATTGTGTTTCATCAGCTGTCTGCTGGAGTTCAACAACAACAACAACAATCAGATTAATTGCCTTACAGTATTTAGTGTTTTCCTATATTAAACTCAAAGATCTGCACTTTGTGCTGAAATATTGCCAACATTGCATTTGTTCAATGAATAATAGTGTCATTGGTTAGAAGTTCTTGTTGAGTCAGTGATTTTCTGATTACATCAAAGATTAGCAAAATACCTGTGCAACTTGGTAGGTGAAATAAATGCCACAAATTGTTTGCGTTTGCTGCAACTGTGTGTCAGTGCACACACATACATATGCACATGCGTGTGTGCAAACACAAGCACTCACTCCCACACATAAACACACACAAACACACATATGCATACACACACACATATAAACAATGAAGTTTCATTCAGTGTCTGTTTACGGCATTTCATTCACAAGACAATAGCCTACTCTAGTGGTTTTCAAACAATGTTTATCAATAGACCTCTTTGATTTCTGTTTTACTTGGATGGGCCATTGTAGCCATTCAATGTTTTAAAAAAATCCTATTAGGTGCAGGTGTGGCTGTGTGGTAAGAAGACGGCGAGCTGGCAAAAACGTAAGCACGCCGGGCGAAATGCTTAGGCATTTCGTCTGCCGTTACGTTCTGAGTTCAAGTTCCGCCGAAGTCGACTTTGCCTTTCATCCTTTCGGGGTCGATAAATTAAGTACCTGTTATGCACTGGGGTCGATGTAATTGACTTAATCCCTTTGTCTGTCCTTGTTTGTCCTCTCTATGTTTAGCCCCTTGTGGGCAATAAAAAAAAAATAAATAAATAAATAAAAATAAAAATAAGAAGCTTGCTTCCCAACTACATGGTTCTGGGTTCGGTCCCACGGCATGACTCTCTGGACCAGTGTCTTCTACTATAGCATTGGGCCAACTAAAGCCTTGAGAGTAGATTTGGTAGACAGAAACTGAAAGAAGCCCATTATATATATATATAATATATTACCAAGTGTTTGGGAAATAAACTTCTTAACCACAACAGATAAATACATAACAAAAAGCAATTAATTAGGGATTGACTTGATAAATTGTACTGCTGCAGCAAGTATGTGAACCTGAGAGGGGAATATGTTGAATAAAATCATAATTAACTGATCATCCTGCATTTTCTTTTACCCAAAGCCAGGAAATTTTCAGCAACCCTTTGTATAAGCAAAGAAGAGATGGAAAGAGAAAGGGAGAGCATTAAAGCAGTAGGAAATGTTGTCACATAGTTTACGATTTTAAAAAAATGCATGCAGTGAATTAAAAATTGTTTGATTGAAAAGAAAATTGCAAACTACATTTTGATAAAAATATATTAAACTGAAATTTTAAAGTGTTTGCTGAGGACATCTTAAGTTCAGTGCTGAAGACAACCTGCCTACCACAACAGAACAACAGAATTAATATCCCAAAACTGCCTTGGTAATGCTTGCCCATGAAGAGCTCTGGTGCTGGTGACACTTAAAATGCACTGGTACTGGTGTCACAAAAAAAAACCCCACTGGAGCTGATGCCTCATAATAAGCACTGGTGGTAGTGCCATGTATTAAACACTAGTGCCACATGAAAAGCACTAGTGCTGATGTCACTTAAAAAGCACTGGTAATGGTTCCATGGAAAATGCACAGGTGCTGGTGTCACATAAAGCACTGGTGCATTAGTGTTGGTGCCATGTAAAAAGCACTGGTGATGGTACCATGTGAAAAGCACCAGCGCTAGTGCCACATAAAAAGTACCCAGTACACTCTGTAAAGTGCTTGGCATAAGGAAGGGTATCCATCAATAGAGACCATGCTAGAGCAGACAATGGAACCTGGTGTAGCTCTGCAGCCTGCCAATTCCTGTCAAACTGTCTAACCCATGCCAGCATGAAAAACAGACGTTAATGATAATGATGATGATGATGATGACGATTCTGGATAATGCAGACCAGGGGTTCCCAACCGGGGTCCATGAGTAAAAAATTGTAATTTGTGGGTCTATATATAAATTTTGTTTATTAGGAGAGGTACCTGTATTTATTGAAATTTTCAAAATTTGTATTAGGAATTTGTGTCATTGTTAGCTTTTACTAACCTAGAAACATGTATTTTATTTCAAAAATTTACATGTGCATATATGGGGTCTGCAGATGATTAGATAGCTCTCAGGGGGTCCACAAGCAAAATAAGGTTGGGAACCCCTGAAGCAGACTTTAATAATTGCTCTCTTTTCGTAGTAAAAGTTACATAATGCTAACCGATTAACGAGCAACTTTCTCCATTATAGAGTAGATCTCTCCTCCTCAAAAACAAAACCTACTCACCCCCATCTTCAGATGATAAACCTTCAGCATGTTACTTCAGTAAATTATCTTGTCTCATTTTTATTTATTTCTATATATTTTTGCTGGGCATAGAGATATTTGTTACAAAACATTGCTCACGGCATGTTGATAGCAAACACACAACTGAAGCAACTGTTAATTTGTCAAACAGCTGGCAATTTACCGTTTACAAAAAGAAAGAAGTCTCCTGAACCAATGAGGAAATGTCTGTGTTGTTACCTGTTCTGCTAGAAATAGCAGCCAAATCATCCTCCTATTATTTCTTATGTTATATTTTTTAAAAAGTGGTGGTGGTGGTGGGGGGGGGGAAGGAGCTGAGGTAGTTCTTTATGTGAAGGGAACAAAGAAAAGATTGTGAAAACTGGAAATACCTTTGCTCATTGGTTTACTTACTTCAAGCTGACCCGGAACTAAACAACAGCTGAAACAACAACAATAGAAATATCTGAAAAATAGTCAGTTTTCAAGTCTGAAAGCAACCAATGAGAAATTTTAGAGATATAAAAGAAAGCTGCTATAATTCTTTTATTTAAATGGAGAAAACAACAATACCCTGTCCTAAAATAAAATAAAAATAAAATAAAAAAACAAACTAACATGCACTAGATGTGCCCCTGGATGAGCCTCTGTGAGGTCAACCAGCCTGCATAAGAGATACTGTTGTTGGGGCTCACAGAAGGAATGACAAGAGACCGAAGCACCTGGTGGTTTTGCTGTGCTTAAGAAAGCACACCAAGCTAAGTAAAAGCATGGTTGACCTTGCATACAGGCTTGTCTCCTGCATCCATCTCCTACAGAACATTCCTAATCCTGCTGGGATTCTGGGTACTGGTGCCATGTAAAAAGCACCTGTACTGGTGCCATATAAACGCACCCATGCTGGTGCTGTGTAAAAGTACCCAGTACACTCTGTAAAGTAGTTGGCTTTAGGGAAAGCACACCATGCTAATTAAAAGCATGGTTGACCTTGCATATGGGCTTGTCCCCTGCATCTCTCTCCAACTGAGCATTCCTAATCTTGTGGAGCTCGTGGGTGTTGGTGCCGTGTAAAAGAGCACCTGTATTGGTGCCACATAAATGCAACCGTGTCGGTGCTGTGTAAAAGTACCCAGTACATTCTGTAAGGAAGGGCGTTAAGCCTTAGAAACCATGCCAAGACATACATAGAGCATGAACAGCTCTTCAGCTTCAAACTGTCCAACCCAAACCAGCATAGAAAATGAACATTAAATGATGATGATGATGATGTTCTCACTCAAATCACCCTCCAAAGAGTACATTTGCATAATGTACTCCTCGGCTCCCTAGAAAATCTTTCAAACATCAATACCACAGCAGGAGACCTCAGCATTTTTTTTTTTAAGTTGGCAAGCTGGCAGAATCAGTGGCACACTGGGTAAAATGCTTAGTGGCATTTCAACTGTCCTTACATTCTGAGTTCAAATTCCACAGAGGCTGACTTTGCTTTTCATCCTTTCAGGGTTGATAAAATAGGTCCAGACTTCATTGCCCAAACTGTCTTTTTTAAAGTTGGTAGAGTGTGATTTGAAGGAGATTTGATTGCTATTTCTAGCAGGTTGAATAATAGGACATGAGTGAATAAATATGACATATTTCTGGCTGTACTTCAACAAAATTATGGCCATCACTAAAAATGTTGGTGATATTCACACAAAAAACTCCATAATCTAATGGTGATGTTTCACCAATACAATCCAGTGGAAGCTTTTGGTTAATCTGATTATTAGGTTTAATTTTTGTTTTGTTTGTTTTGCATCTTTTATGTATTATGTCCCACCCAGCTTAATCCACCTCCATTTTCTTATGTGTCCATGCATGCGTGTCAGTATGTGTATGTGTGTGTGTGTATTTAATTGGTAGAGAAGTTACAGTCATTCAAAGAGTGAGAGTGCATTGGCACTTATCAAAGAGTTTGACAAGTGCCAGTACAGGAAACTTTTGGACCTTGAGTCACTCAGTAACTTTTGCAGATTAAATAGAAAATATGCTGATACTCTATTTTTCTGTTTGCACCTCTAAATCTATATGTGTGTGTGTGTGTATATATATATATATATATATATATATATATATATATATATATATATATATATATATGTTTTTTTTTTTTTTTGTTTTCGCCCTTTTAAAGCCTAGCCAGGCTCATGGGCCTGGTTTCTCGGTTTCTATGGTAAGTGTTCCCCGCAGCTGGACGGGACATCTGATCTCTCACGCCTATCCTATAATGTCATCCTAAAAATAAACAATTACGGTATTGATATCTCAAAGCTACACGATATTGTATATGATAAATTCAAAACAATGGGAATAAATAAACGTTACATTTGACTGGGTAATCTGAATGTTAGAAGGGGTTTAACTCAAAATAACTTCAATAATGGAAACATTAAACAATATTGACTTCTGACAAGATGATTCTCTCCCTTGCAATATATGTACATCCAATGAACCAAATAATTTGCGTGTATGCATGCACGCACGCACATACTTTAATTCTTTTGGGGATTTTGATCTGGAAGTACATATAAGACTATAAATAGTTGCATGTAAATGAATGAATAACTAAATAAATGCATGTATGTGTGTATGTACGTATGTATGTATGCATGCATACATTCATGCATGCATAAGTTTAAATTTACTGGCATCATTCACAGTAATTGCAGAATCATCGCTGTTTCTATTATATATATAGATGCAGGAGTGGCTGTGTGGTAAGTAGCTTGCTTACCAACCACATGGTTCTGGGTTCAGTCCTACTGCGTGGCACCTTGGGCAAGTGTCTTCTTCTGTAGCCTCAGGCCGGCCAAAGATGTTTGGCCTCATGACTGGCACAAACCGATTAGATTTTGGGATCGATCTGGTGGTACTGGACAAGGATTCTGGATTATGTTTCCTGTTTTAATTTGCTGCTACTACTACTACTACTACCACCACAGCTTCTGCTTCCACTACCGCTACCACCGCCGCAGCCTCCCCACCACCACTGCTGCTGCTTCTGTTGCTGCAGTTGTTCCTGGTGCTACTGCTGCCACCACCATTACTGATGACGATGATGATTGTTATTTAAGCAGAATTCTGAAGTTGCAAGAATACTATTTCTTTTGTTAATAGAGTGAAACCTTGTCAAACAAGAAATTTGTTAATTCTGCATGGCATAGTTATGAAGTGAATCAAAGTTAAACGAGGAAGTATGAACATAACGAAGGAATTACGAACGTAACGAAGAAACTGCATGACATATATTGTTGGTTGTTATAGAAAATTTTTAACCTGTCAGACCTGATTTAGCAGACATATGATTAAAAGCGATTCCAGCCTCGACCATTTTAATTTTGAAATTAGCTAATTTGCAATTAATATGGAGTCTTTTTTTAAATATCTTTTCTCTAGCCTGCTTTTAATTGCATGTATTTATGGTGTTTTTCTTGTTAGCTTCATAATGTTTAGACATTCATCCAGCATGGAAGAGAAAAGTCATGTTTCGACATTCTGCCTTAATATAATTAGGTTGATGCCAGTGCCGCTGAACTGGCCCCTGTGCAGGTGGCACGTAAAAAACACCATTTTGAGCGTGGCCGTTGCCAGTACCGTGTAACTGGCCCTTGTGCCAGTGGCACGTAAAAGCACCCACTACACTCTCAGAGTGGTTGGCGTTAGGAAGGGCATCCAGCTGTAGAAACTCTGCCAGATCAGATTGGAGCTTGGTGCAGCTATCCGGTTCACCAGTCCTCAGTCAAATCATCCAACCCATGCTAGCATGGAAAGTGGACGTTAAACGATGATGATGAGGATGTGATATATTGTTTAATTCCATGGCACACAAATAACTCATGATGAAGCTCTTTGTGATGGGTATGATGGCTAATCTTTATGACAGGTTGAAGCCCTGCATTTTTGGTTGGGAAGAGGTAGTAACAACACTAGGATAACTTACCGCATCTTATGTTACGGCATCTATAGTCCTGCAGGAACCTGTTCTTGGTCTCCTGTTGTTGCATATATTAACAAAATAGATAGGCGAAGGAGTGGCTGTGTGGTAAGATGCTTGCTTTCCATCCACATGGTTCCAGGTTCAGTCCTACTGTATGGCACCTTGGGCCAGTGTCTTCTACTATAGTCTCGGGCCGACCAAAGCTTTGTGAGTGGATTTGATAGACGGAAACTGAGAGAAGCTTGTCATGTATATGTGTGTGTTTATATTTGTATGTGTGTCTGTGTTTGTCGCCCCCGTTGTCACTTGACAACCAATGTTGGTGTATTTACGTCCCTGTAACTTAGGTGTTTGGTAAAAGAGACCAATAGAATAAGTACTAGGCTTACAGAGAATAAGTCCTGGGATTGATTTGTTCAACTAAAGGCAGTGCTCCAGCATGGTCACAGTCAAATGACTTAAACAAGTAAAAGAATAAAAGAAAATAAGAATCATCTTAAAATATATTACTGTATTAAACTATACAGATGACATAAACTTTACCGTGAGATAAAAAGAATAAATCTTACAATGCTATTATAGATCTTTCTCATAATCTTAACTAGAAACAAAAGATTATTATTTTGTAACTCAAGGTGACTGCCAAGAAAAAGCCTTTATATGTTCTGAGTGGAAAAACCATGATATAGCTACTTCCTGTGTGACAACTATTTTAAGAAGTATGCAGGTGAACACGACTTAGGCATTGTTGTCAACAATGATTTATGTGGGTTATGTCTCATGTCTTTATTTGACTTATTGCTGTTTTGTCACATCTTTTCGTCTTTTCTGACAAATTGTAGTGCATATGAGAACAGTGTACAATAAGCCTATTATTATTATTATTATTATTATTATTATTATTATTATTATTATTATTATTATTAAAACAGTGAGCTGGTACAATTGTTAGCATGCCGGGCAAAATGCTTAGCGGTATTTCAACTGTCGCTATGTTCTGAGTTCAAATTCTGCTGAGGTCGACTTTGCCTTTCATTCTTTAAGATTCGTTGAATTAAGTACCAGTGAAACACTAGGATTGATGTAATTGACTCATCCTCTCCCCCAAAATTGCTGCCCTTGTGGAAAAATTTGAAACCATTATTGTTATTATTATTATTATTATTATTGAGTGAGAGAGAGAGAGCAATGCATGCCATCAAAGTGACACTGGAATACAAATATACAAGGTCCGATATACTTATTGTGACTACCCATCTGATAAGGGTACACCAGGCACATGCATCACAACCATATGTGTGTGACATGTTGATCTCATATCTAGATAAATAGTGCATGACCTTGAAGATGAAACCCAGTTATAATTTTCTTCTGGTTGAGTTGCCCATCCTACTTAAAGAGTCCCTGAATAAGGGATGATGAAGAAACACACATGTGAAAAATTCCGCTGAGGTCGACTTTGCCTTTCATCCTTTTGTTGGGGGGGGGGGGTCGATAAAGCAAGGATCAGCTGAACGCTGGTGGGGTCAGTGTAATCGACTTATACCCACCCTAGAAATTGCTGGCTTTGTGCCAAATTCTGAAATCTTTATTGCTAATACCACAATGACATAAGTCTGAAAACTCTTGGTGTACCGTAATAACTGCAGTCCAGTAAATGAAGCCTGTAAAAGAGCTAGAGAAACGCTTGAAAATGTAAGAAATTATACTCTTAAATATAGAAAAAGTTAGGTTCTGTGAAATCATTAACTCAATGGTCAGAGTATTGGAGTTACTTCCCTTAGATTAGAAATGAAACGGGGAAACCGTCACAATTTAGGTATTGAATTTTTATCGTTTTATCTTTTACATTATAGATTGTGGTTGTGCTGGGGCAAGGCATTGAAGAATTTTTTTGTTGAATGTATCAACTCCAGTACTTATTTTTTTTTTTAAAACCCGGTACTTATTTTATCTGTCTCTTTTGCTGAACAGTTACGTTACGGGGATGTAAACACACCAGCACTGGTTGTCAAGTGATGGTGGAAAACGCACACACACACACACACACACACAAATATATACGACAAGCTTCTTTCACATTATTTACATTTGACGGATATTTGTCCTCATCTTGTTTGTTGTTAACACAATGTTTTGGCTGATATACCCTCCAGCCTTCATCAGGTGTCTTGGGGAAATTTCGAACCTGGGTTCTCATTCCTAAGTTATTTTTCGATGTTATTATTATCATCATCATCATCATTATTATTCGGGTTACTTTCAGTTTCTGTCTACCAAATCCACTTACAAAGCTTTTGTTAAAATCAGCGAAGTAGAAACAGTACTATACTGTATTTTTTTTTTTGTTATTTATATAATTTGTATATATTTTATTATAAATGCAAAACAACACCACAGAGGAATTGACGTAGGCTTAAATAATAAACTGTGATAAGTGAACCGTAATATGGCAAGGCATTACTGTATCCTATAGTGTTATTCGTCATTTGACAGGCAACTCTGTGTGCGTGTGTGTCTGTGTGTCTATGTTTGTCCCCCACCACTACTTGACAACCAGTGTTGGTTTGTTTACATCCCTATAACTTAGTGAAAAGAGACCTATAGAATAAGTACTAGACTTACAAAGAATAAGTCCTGGGGTCGATTTGCTCGACTAAAGGCGGTGCTTCAGCATGGCTGCAGTCAAATGACTGTGCGTGCATGTCTTTGTGTCTATGTTTGCCCCCCCCCCCCCCCCCACACCACCACTTGACAACCAGCGTTGGTTTGTTTACATCCCTATAACTTAGTGGTTTGGTGAAAAGAGACTGGTAGAATAAGTACCAGGCTTACAAAGACGGAAAAAAAAAAAAACGAAGAACTGGTGTCAATTCATTCCATGAAAAGTACTTCAAGGTGATGCCCCAGCATGGTCACAGATCAATGATAAAAGACAAAGCTAGAACAATGATAAAAGATAAACTGATCAATCATTAAAGATAAAGCGAGAACAATGCGATCATGATAGTTAGTTTAATCACATTCACATGACTGCTTTCAATGCAAGGTACCTACAGGGTGGCCCAGAAATCACTGAGGATATTCAAGTTTTAATAACTCCCTTATTTTTACAAACAGGTGTATGAAATTTTAATTCAATACAGAGGAGATAATGGAGATTAATTTGCATTAGTCCTTTTATCATCATACCGCTACATTACATATGAAAAATGACATCTTTTAAATGGCATCCATTTTCAGCTTCACACTTTATGGGGTGCAATTCTCTTTGGTGTTGTGCTTTTGGTTTCTCAAAGCCCCAAAACCAGCAATTTTGTTGAGGAACTCATTGAAATGAAAGTGAGCTTCATCAGACATGATCAATTTTTGTGTAAAATTTGGATTATTTCGTGCCAATTCCTGGATTCTTATAGCCTGTATTGGAGCCTGTGTTCTCATATATATATATGTTTTTGTGTGTGTCTGTGTTTGTCCCTGCCTCCCTTCACTTGGCAACTGATGCTGGTATGTTTATGTCCCTGTAACATAGCGTTTCAGCAAAAGAAACTGATAGAATAATTCCTTGGCTTACAAAGAATAAGTCCTGGGGTTGGTCTATTTGACTAAAAAAACCATTTAAGGCAGTGCTCCAACATGGCCACAGTCAAAATGATTGTAACAAGTAAATGAATCTAAATGAATAAATGATTTTTCCAAACTATGTAATTTGCTGATCATGTTTTTAATCCATCTCCTAAGTTAATTACTATCACTTTATCCTCATGTGCCTTTATCGGAGCCCACTTTGTCGGAAGCATTTGTGTCAGGTATCTGGTCTGGGGTCAACATAACCCTTTCCTCTTATCAGTTATGGAAGTAATAAAACATGTCAAAGGCTACATCCTTCTTCCTCAGACTAAGCAATCAGCAGAAAATAATCTCTCTGGATTTGATAAAAATATGAACTAGAAAATGACCACGAGGGTATTGACATAAACTAAAATTCTTTCCTTGTAAAATCTGACCTTATGGCACCATTTAGTTATCATTATTTGTTTAGTGAATGGCAAGGAGTTGGTATCGAATGAACTTTATATTCCTTTGTTGAATAACTGGTTTTTGATCATGTTGGGATATGCCTCTTACATGTGTTTTTTGGCCAATGACGTTGACAAGCGACCTTTGTACCTGCTTTAGTCTGGCACTCATTTTTCTGAATTCATAATTGTCAGACTGCTAAGTAACAAGATGTAAAGAGGGTACAGTGTAATCACGCACACGCACACACACACACACACACACACACACACACACAAACTATATATATATATATATATATATATATATCAGGTCATCCCATAAGTTCTGTCCGATTTTACCTTTTTTAAAATTGAATGAAGTTTAATAGTATTTTAGAATGTCTAATGGAATTAGAAATTATTTTTATGCATTTGTGTACATTTAAACTAATTAAATATTATTTTACAGAATAATAGAATTAAAGTTTCTTTGATTAAAACCCTTTCTAACATGGAAGTATCTAAAGAGCATTTGAGGCACATAATGCTTTATGAGTTCGAAAAAAGGAAATTCTGCAGCCGAAGCAACTCGAAACATACACTCAGTTTATGAGAAAGAATGCTTGAATGAAAGAACTTGCAGAAGATGGTTTGTAAAATTCAGAAATGGAGATTTCAGCCTTGAAGATGAAGATCGAACAGGACGTCCAGCTGAGTTTGATGATAAGCTCCTTGAGGCATTACTTGAAAAAAATCCTGCATTATCAGTTGAAGAAATGGCAATAAAGCTTAGTTCAAACCATACAACTGTTCATCATCATCTTCAACAACTTGGAAAGGTTCCTAAACTTGGAAAATGGGTGCCTCATGAATTGTCCAAAAGCAACTGCAAATCCCGAGTTGACATCTACTCTTCTCTCCATTCTCGTGAACTCATTTCACCCTTTTTGGATAGACTTGTGACTGGTGACGAAAAATGGATCTTCTATCGAAATGTTAAATGTCGTAAACAGTGGCTTGGTAAAAGGGAAAAAGCTTAACCACAACCGAGAAGGGAACTTCATGGGGAAAAAGGTTCTTCTCTCTATTTGGTGGGATTGCAAAGGAGTAATTCACTTTGAATTGTTACCACCTAATGCAACAATCAATGCTCAAGTCTACTGTCAGCAATTAGAGCATTTGAACCAAGCTTTGAAGAAAAAAAGACCCGCTTTAGTGAATCGAAATGGTGTGATGTTTCATCAGGACAATGCGCGACCCCATACTGCAAAGATCTCATCACAGAAGCTCGAAGAGCTTGGTTGGGGAAAAAATTCCCCATTCATCTTATTCTCCCGACCTTGCTCCTTCAGACTACCATTTGTTTCGTAGTTTACAGAATCGTTTGGGTGACATAACTTTCGCAAGCAAGGAGGAGGTCGAAACTGACATTTCAGAGTTCTACGCTTTGAAACCATAAGAGTTTTACATTGATGGGATTGAAAAGCTTGTAAATAGATGGAAGGAAGTCATAGATAATCAGGGAAAGTACATCGATGATTAAATTTCAATTAAATATAACAATGGATCACTTGTTTTCTTTATTCAAAATTCGGACAGAACTTATGGGATGACCTGATGTGTGTGTGAGACCCTTGTGTGTCTGTGTTTGTTCCCCCACCATCGCTTGACAACCGATGTTGGTGTGTTTAGGTCCCCATAACTTAGTGCTTCAGCAAAAGAGACTGATAGAATAAGTACTTGGCTTACAAAGAATAAATTCTGGGGTTGACTAAAGGTGGTGCTCCAGCATGGCTGCAGTCAAATGACTGAAACAAATAAAAGAATAAAAGAATTAAAAAATGGAAAGACAGAGAGAAAGACAGAGGGAGAGAAAGAGGGGGAAAGAATTGGGAGAAAGAGAGAGTTGAAAGGAGAAAATATGAGATTAAAAACAAAGGGAAAAGAAAGTGATAGAAAGAGAGGAGAGAACGGAGGAATAGAGTAAGAGAGAGGGAGAAAAGAAATAAGGGAGCGTAAGAGCGAGAGATGGAAAATGGGTGTGGGAAAGAG
>NC_142948.1:30675277-30725277 GCF_046866305.1 Octopus bimaculoides | reverse complement strand
CTTGCAAACCAATTACAAAACTCGTGTGTGTGTTAATAAATAAAATAAAAGAGGTTAACCTCTATGTGGTTGTGCAGTCTGCTAGAAATAAGCCAACTATCTCTTAAATCACACCTGACTACACAGAAACCATAAAGGGCACTACGGATAATGTAGCATTCCTAGATGTCCCTGAAACAAAAAGGTGATCAAAGTCTTCAATCGATACGATGATCCAATGGCTGGAGTATCCCAGAAATAGTTGTCAGAGACTATCTCTATTATCTTTACCAGTTTTGTATTACTTTGCTATTTTTAGGTTGAATCAAATGAATTTAAATGCCATAATCCTGCCTTGACTAATCGCTTGCCTTCCTCATTACTTAAACTGATATATATATATACATACATATATATTTATTGGGAGAATTCACAAAAATACAAATGGTGAAGACAGGTGGTGTAGACAACTAACAGATGTATTAGTTTAACGCTCGGGAAGTGAAAAAAGTCTTTAACGTTTCCAGTCTATGCTCTTCCACAGAAAGGAACACAGAAAGAAACAAGGAAAGAAAATAAAGTATATACATATATATATATATATATATATATATATATATATATATATATATATATATAATCATCATCATCATCGTTTAACATCCGCCTTCCATGTTGGCATGCATACACACACACACACACGTATATGTAAGCACACGTAGTCTGTTTTTTTCTGCATGTTTATCTATGTATATATGTGTTTTATAAGTTAAAGCGTAGCTGTTTAAGAACATCCTGCTTTGTAAAGAAAAATATGCAATTTTGTGTTGACCTAATTTTTTATAATTTACCTGGACTAAATGGATTAATTAGGAAGAGAAACTCGTCACGATAGACTTTACCTTCAACTTAACTACCCACCCAAGTCAAGTACAGTATCTTCATGCTGACGATAATTTTGAGGATATAAATTTTTGTGGTACTTAGTCACTATTATACTATTTTTTTATTCTTTTATTCTTGTTTCAGTCATTTGACTGTGGCTATGCTGGAGCACCACCTTTAGTTGAACAAATCAACCCCAAGACTTATCCTATTGGTACCTTTTTGCTGAACTGCTAAGTTATGGGCAACACACCAACATCGGTTGTCAGGCAATAATGGGTGGGGGGACAAACACAGACACAAATAACAAATACATACATACATACATATATATATATACATATATATATATATCTATATAATAAAGCTCAAAATCTGTGTGTCTGTACATCTATAGGATGAAAGGGAATAGAAGATACATAAAAACAAAGTATGTGTTCTAATGTAAAATTTTATGAAAAAGACAATGAGGTGCATAAAATTTACTTTCCATTGCGATTACCCCCTGTGAAATTCCAAATGCCTCTGATTTCAATGAAAATAACAATATAACTACTAGGTACTAAATAAAGACGATTTACAAAATTTCACCATCTTAGAATATCATTTAACCCCACTAACGGGGTTTATAACACGGGGCAGTACCCCTTTGAAAGTGTAAATACATCCACTTTCCATGGAAGATACATAAAATTTAAGTATGTGTTCTTGGAATAAGTGTACTACAAGACTTCAACTTCATGGACACCATCATCGTTGTTGGTGAGACATGATATCTTGTTTTTTTTATGAGACTTTTTTGTGAATTCCTGAGATTTTTTCCAAGATTTTTCAGGTTCATATGGAGTTTATACATACCCCTTTTCTACAAATTGAACAAGGCCATTTCCTTGATGGTATCAGAGTCCTGTCTTCTTTCTTCTTACTAAAACCTTCATCTTTGCCATGCAATATTTTATTTCACCACATCATAGAACAAACCTGTTCATTGAAGCTTTATTTGGTGTTGGCCTGTGTAATTCTCACAATCATTATTTTTTAGTGTAAAGGAGAAACTCCAGTAACAAAGGGATCTTTGTTGAAATTCCTAGCAAGCCATTTACTATGTGGGGCCATTTACCATGTGTATCAAGCATGAGTTAGTGAAGGAGAGAGGCTAAATACAAATTGGAAAGGTTTACAATCTAAGTTGAACCTGAATGCACTTTTGCATGTAACAAGGTTGTAAGCAGTTGGAAAGTAGCCATATGTTTATCTCATCAACTTATGTTCTCTCAATGACAAACTGCAATAATTGAGAAAAGTACACAAAACAGCATGCCATTCATCATCGCATGTTGTATACAGACAACACTTGCAGACTAGATATGCAATAAAGAAATATACCACTTATGTAACAAAACAAAATTATTAAAAATGAAATACCACCTGGATATGCAAGGGATATGATTTTTATTCTCTGCAGCAAGTTTGAACTTCCATAATTTCTTGTCTCTACGTATAAAACCACCACCAAACATCTAGATGCACATGAGAGTTCAGGATACAATTCAGTATCATCATTGTTTTATGTCTACTTTTCCATGTTGGTATGGGTTAGAGTGGTTTTCTGAAGCAGTATTTTTACAGTTGCTAACTTATTAACTTACCTTCTACAATACACAACCATAACAGTGCACCTATTATAAGAAAGGGATACACTTGGTGTTCAAGTTGTAATTCATTTTATTGAATTTTGTAACCTAGAATACAGATAAATTGTATTAAACATTTAAATTTATCGTTTTATGGTCATGATTCAGGCTCTCTTGGCTCAATTATTTTCATCCTCTTGTCACCCATATACGTTCACCTCCCCAGACAATGCACTAACTACTTCAAGCGGTTCTTCCTTCCCCATAAGTATACCAACATTGGCCGTCAAGTGATGATCGGGGGACAAACACAGACACAAACACACACATACATATATAGATACATACATATACATATATATATATACATATATATATACATATATATATATGTATATACATGTACATTTAGATTGGAGCCTGGTGTTGCCATCCGGTTTCACCAGTCCTCAGTCAAATCGTCCAACCCATGCTAGCATGGAAAGCGGACGTTAAACGATGATGATGATGATGATGATGATATATATACACATATATATATATATATATATGTATACCATCATCATCGTTTAAGTTCACCTTCCATGCTAGCATGGTTGGGACAAAAATATATATATTTATATATGCGGACGTTAAATGAACGACCGATATATATATATATACTAAACATACAGATAGACAGACAGGCATGCAGCTCGTCAGACAGTGTTGATAGACGCAGCAAAGTCAAGAAATGAGATAAGCAGAGAGAAAGATCATCCCCCCCCTCGTCTCCTCCCCCTCTTCTGTCTCCCTCCCTCTCTCTTTCTCTCTCCACAAGTGCATCTGTCTGTTTGTAATATGCGTGTGTCTGTGTAATATAAGTGTTTGTGTGTGTGATAGATAAATAGATGGACTGTGAGACAATCTGTCCGGAGAAGAGTGATGAGGAGGATGAGATGTGGAGGCAAATAGACAAGTAGTTACTTCACTAACACCTGACCTGGTTTTCTTATTAAACTCATCATAAGATCAGCTGTTTCCTTCCTGTCGAAATGTTATATTTAATCTCTGCTCCTGTCACTGCTACTGTTTCTCTCTCTCTCTCTCTCTTTCAGTCATCTGTGCGTGTCTTTGTGAGTGTGTGTGTATGTGTCTGTGTGTGTTTCCATAAGAGTGCAGCAGACAGACAGACAGACAGACAAGCAACAAAGCCAGCCAACCAGTTAGTGGATTCGTGTCCAGTCACAAGAAAACCCGTCATGTCCTTCACGTGTTTCAGTTTGTTTTAGCCATAGAGTGAGGCCATTCTAGGACATTAACTTTGGTGCAGTGTCGGACACAAAATTTCAAACCGTTTAATCTGTCAAATTCACTATTAAGTTGTTGTTGTTGTTTTTGTTATTTGGTCCCATTTCCGCCTTGACTGGACAGACTTATGACCAAAGACATTCCAGTTAATAACCATCATAACTTCTTTCCGGGCATTGTATATCTAGGACTACATTACTCAAAGTTCTTTACCCTTTATAATCTATTTAATGAAATGTATCCTCTTATATATGACACTCAGAAAATTATATAGACACTGCTTAATTGAGTCATACATACATACATTATCATTTAACGTCTGTTTTGGACTGTTTGATAGGAGCTGACATGCATACATATATACATACGTACACACACACACACACACGTCATACACACACATCTCACCCACACACACAAGTCAATATTGTGTTCTACTGTGTTAGCAGTACGCTTTACATCACCTGTTAAGGTTATCTTTACAGAATTTCTGAAGTAATTATAGCCAGCACTGATTTTGTTATTACATTTTGTATTGGAGATGCCAGATGTATCAAAGATGAAAAATGGGTAATGGGCATAAATGCCATATTTCAGGAGTTTTTGCTTCTTCATCAGTACCCTTCCAACCCTTTAACCATCCACGAATTCATTGCTTAAATAGCCACACTCACAGACAGATTCTTTTACTCTTTTACTTGTTTCAGTCATTTGATTGTGGCCATGCTGGAGCACCGCCTTTAGTCGAGCAAATCGACCCCAGGACTTATTCTTTGGAAGCCTAATACTTATTCTATCGGTCTCTTTTGCCGAACCGCTAAGTCACGGGGACGTAAACACACCAGCATCGGTTGTCAAGTGATGTTGGTGGGGACAAACACAGACACACAAATATATACACATACATACATACATATATATATATATATATATATATATATATATATATATATACGATGGGCTTCTTTCAGTTTCTGTCTACCAAATCCACTCACAAGGAATTGGTCGGCCCGAGGCTATAGCAGAAGACACTTGCCCAAAGTGCCATGCAGTGGGACTGAAACCCAGAACCATGTGGTTCGTAAACAAGCTATACATCAACCTCAATGGTCAACTGATACTTACTTTATCAACCCCTGAAGGAATAAAAGGCAAAGACAACTTTGGTTGAGTTTGAACTCAGAATGTAAAGACAAAATGCCATTAAGCATTTTGCCTGATGCGCTAATGATTTTTCCTGCTCACTGCCTCATACATATGTATAGAATTGAGAAGTCTGTACGCTATAGGTGTATATATGTTTTCCCTAATGAGAGGATATGGAACATTGTGGAAGTTTTATTATTATTATGGTTGTATAGTTCCTGTGTGAAAAAGCTAATCGTTAGCAATTACCTCACAAAATTGGGTTAGGTTGTGAGAAAAGTGCATGTGAGTTTTGAAAGAATACTTAAAAGAGAAAGAAAGTTGGCAAAAAAGATGCTGCAACAGGAAAAACAGAAAGAAAGAAAGAAAATGCTTATGTAGTAAATGTTTTCAATTGAAGCTTGCTGTTGGTTTAACCCTTTCGTTACTGTATTTATTTTGAGATGCTCTGTGTTTTTTTTAAAATTACCTTAGATGTAACAAAGAATTTAGTAAAATAATTTAGTTATCATTCAGCTAGTGTTAGGAACATAAATTGTGACTAAGGTTTGGTGGAAGATTTTAATTCAAAGTTTATGAAAACAAGACATTTGTACTCAGAGGCAGAGCTGGTTTCAGCCGGGTTGGTAATGAAAGGGTTAATGTCAACAGTTTGTGTGTTTGGAATTATAGTTATCTTGCAAATTACTTCGTCTGAGAGAAGGTCTTAAAACTGAAGCAGTTATATTGTAGAAAATCCATTTAATGACAATCTCTACTCTCTGCAATGCTGCTGGGAGTGCTACATCATTTGTGTGATGTGGAAAATATTCCATCAATATTGCACAAATGATGTTGGTATCAGTTTTAAAATCCATCCAAGACTTAACCCCTGTGCTATCTGCCCACTACAAATATCGAACTCAGGACACATAGCAACATTATGCTACAACTACTTTACCTTAACCGGTCCAGCTCTCTTTAATACCATACCAAAATACATAAAAATGGAAATGGATCCCATAAAATTCAAAAGTTCTCTGGACAAATTTCTCAAAAAAATTCCAGACCAACCTCCTCTTTACTAGAGTGGGCCATGGTGACCCATATGTGACTAAAAGATTTCACCAGGTGGTGCTATTAAGCTAGACATGACCTGAGTCTATACTGGCCAAAACCCATCAAAGTTAGTGTTTATTCTCTCGGTCTCTTTTGCCGAGATATACACACACACATACACACACACATATATCTGTATGTATATATATATATATATCATCATCATCATCGTTTAAACGTCCACTTTCCATGTTGGCATGGGTTGGACGGTTTGACTGAGGACTGGTGAGCCAGAGGCTGCACCAGGCTCAATCTGATCTGGCAAAGTTTCTACAGCTGGATGCCCTTCCTAATGCCAACCACTCCGAGAGTGCAGTGGGTGCTTTTACATGCCACCAGAATGAGGGACAGTCAGATGGTCCTGGCAACGACCACGCTCAAAAGGTGGCACTGGCAACAGCCATGCTTTATATCTATCTACCTATCTATCTATCTATAATCATCATCATCATCATCATCATCATCATCATCGTTTAACGTCCGCTTTCTATGCTAGCATGGGTTGGACGATTTGACTGAGGACTGGTGATACCGGATGGCAACACCAGGCTCCAATCTAATTTGGCAGAGTTTCTACAGCTGGATGCCCTTCCTAACGCCAACCACTCAGAGAGTGTAGTGGGTGCTTTTACGTGTCACCCGCACGAAAACGGCCACGCTCGAAATGGTGTCTTTTATGTGCCACCCGCACAAGCCAGTCCAGGGGCACTGGCAACGATCTCACTCGAAAATCCTACGGGAGCCAGTCAGGCGGTACTGGCAACGGCCACGCTCAAAATGGTGCATCTCATGTGCCACCCGGTGAGGCCCAATGTACGAAGGTCTTGCCTCACCACCTCAGCCCAGGTCTTCCTGGGCCTACCTCTTCCACGGGTTCCCTCAACTGTTAGGGTGTGGCACTTTTTCACGCAGCTATCCTCATCCATTCTCACCACATGTCCATACCAGCGCAATCGTCTCTCTTGCACACCACAACTGATGCTTCTAATGTTCAGCTTTTCTCTCAAGATACTTACACTCTGACGGGTATTCACATTGACATTACACATCCAACGGAGCATACTGGCTTCATTCCTTGCGAGCTTACGTATGTCCTCAGCAGTTACAGCCCATGTTTCACTGCCATGTAGCATGGCTGATATATATGTGTGTATATACAAAGCAATTAGTACTTTTAGTACTTTTGAAACAACCCTGCATTCCTTTGTTCCTTTGTTTCAGTTTGTGATCATGCTAAACTCAATAGAGCCAAAAGCATTTATTAAACATTTATTGGAAAAGTAGGTCACTAACGCTATTCAACTACATAATTTATTTCATGAAAAGGATTATAATTAATGATAAACTCTATACACAAAACATTTGTGTTGTACATTTTCATCAATTTCAACACAAACAATATTCAAGTTAACCCGCCATAGAAAAAAAACCTTTTGTTAAAACTAGCTGTTTTTAAAATCTAGTTCTTTGATATTAAAACAAGGTATGGATGCATGTGTGTGCCTGTGCATTAGCATGCATGTATGAATGAGTGTAAGTGTGTCTGTGTGAGTGTGTGTGTGTGTGTGTGTGTAGGGCATTGAAGAAAAGAGCTTCCTTGTTTGCGTTCTCAATTCACACTCTAACCAGTTGAAACTCTGTTTCAGTTTATTTCTGATCTCGACAAAAATGTTGGCACTCCGTCGCTTACGACATTGAGGGTTCCAGTTGATCCGATCAACAGAACAGCCTGCTCGTGAAATTAACGTGCAAGTGGCTGAGTACTCCACAGACACATATACCCTTAACATAGTTCTCGGGGGTATTCAGCGTGACACGGTGTGACAAGGCTGACCCTTTGAATTACAGGCACAGCAGAAACAGGAAGTAAGAGTGAGAGAAAGTTGTGGTGAAAGAGTACAGCAGGGTTTGCCACCATCCCCTGCTGGAGCCTCATGGATGAGGATAGCTGTGTGAAAAAGTGTCACACCCTAGCAGTTGAGGGAATCTGTGGAAGAGATAGACCCAGGAAGACCTGGGATGAGGTGGTGAAGCATGACCTTCGAACATTGGGCCTCACCAAGGCAATGTCTAGTGACCAAGACCTTTGGAAATATGCTGTGCTTGAGAAACCTGGCAAGCCAAATGAGACCACAGCCCGTGGCCTATGCCAGGTGTGTAACCAGCCTACTTATGCATACCTTTCTTTCATTGGACACTAAACTTTGCTTGCGAAGACCTGTTGAGGCAGGTGAAATTACAATCAGAATTCATCCATTCGCACCACATGACCATACCAGCGCTGTCGTCTCTCTTGCACACCACATCTGATTCTTCTTAGGTCCAACTTTTCTCTCAAGGAGCTTACACTCTGTCGTGTATGCACAGTGACACTACACATCCATCGGAGCATACTGGCTTGTATATATATATATATATATATATATATATATATATATATATATATATATATATATATATACAGTACTCCAGCGTGGCTGGAGTCAAATGACTGAAACAAAAGAATAAAAGAATAGGGAAGGTCTTTCATTCTTTAGGGGGTCAATAAGTACCAGCTGAACACTGGGGTTAATGTAATCAACTAACCCTCTGCCTGAAATTGTTGCCCTTGAATCAAAAATATGAAACCAATATTTACATCAAAGCTAAGCTGGAAGTCTTTATAAGACCCTACTTCAACAAACACATACAAGGTTTCTTCAACATATCAAGGTGGTGCCCCTGCATGACTTCAGTCTAATGACTGAAATGAACAAATGGTAACAGATAAAATATAATTCCAGCATTTATGAAATAGTTATTTTTGTCGAGAGTGGAGGCGCAATGGCCCAGTTAAACTAGTACAGCCTTTTGTTGTTTACACCACCTGTCCTCATCTGTTGTTGTTTTTTTCGTAAATTCTCCCATATATATATATATATATATATATATATATATATATATATAAAAATGAGAATGTGTGTCTGTCTGTCTGTCTGTCTGTGTGTGTGAATCCCTAAAACTCGAGAACTACGCAACCAATTTCATTCAAATTTTACACATGGCTTACTTAGGGTTCCAGTTGTGTTTTAGTCAAAAAAAATTTTAACTTCTTGCAGAGTTCGACCCCACGGCAACATAATATCTCCTCCACTATTTAAGTATTACGTGTCAAAAGTGAAACAAAAACACTCATGTGAAATACTTTCACTTTAAAAATGAAACTATTCCACTAACTGAAACAATCACATTTCGATACTGTAATGATAGATACTTTCACAGAGAGAGAAAGAGAGAGACAGAAAGAGAAAGAGAGAGATGTATATGTACACCATTTCGATACTGTAATGACAGATACTTTCAGAGAGAGAGAGATAGAGAGAAAGAGAGAGAGAGAAAGAGAGAGAGAGAAAGAGAAAGAGAGAGAGAGAGAGAGAGAGAGAGAGAGAGAGAGAGATGTATATGTACACGTATATGTATAGTTATAGAGAGAGAGAGATGTATATGTATAGATATAGATGTATATGTACACGTATATGTATACATATATATATATAGATCTATATGCATACATGTATATGTATACATATGTGTAGATGTATATATATATATATATATATATATATATATATAGATGTACATATATACATATATACATGCATACAGATATCTATACATATATACACCCATCACACACACATTAGTCATTTGTTTTCTTATCCAAAACTACGTCAAAAGTACTGAATGGATCTTTATGAAATTTGGAAATTATATTCTTTGCATAACGGCCATAACTCCCATGAAAATTCATATATTTTTGATGTTGATGAAATTTTAACCCCAACATAACAGATGAGCATTATTTGTAATTCAACGGTACAACAGTGTAAGACTACCCTTTCAGATATACTTACATTGTGATTTCTGCAATGTGGTGCATAAATTGTCAAGTAAATGAGACGCATCTTTGCCTCCACTGATTCACTTGCAAAGTGTTGAGTAAAATTATTTCGTTGCAGACCTCCGGCCATTTTGTTCTGTTGTTAATTCTGTAGATGACCTCAAACACAAAGTCTTTCCCAACTTTAAACAAAACTACCAAAATCACAATTGGCTATGTGAAAGAGCAATATTAGCTCCAAGAAACGTAGCTGTTACAAAAATTAATCAACACCTGATGCATTCTCTTCCCGGCAATCTTCAAACTTACAAGTCTGTTGATACAGTTCCAGATACAAATGAAGTGGTGAACTATCCTCCTGAATTTCTCAATTCGTTGGAGCCTCCAGGACTACCTCCCCACATATTATCAGTTAAAGTTGGAACGCCTGTTATGCTGCTCCGCAATCTGGAACCACCAAGACTTTGCAATGGAACACGACTCGTGATAAAGAAAATGATGTCACATGTTATCGAGGCTACCATTCTTTCTGGATGTGCAAAAGGGGATGACATCTTTATTCCAAGAATTCCTCTTACTCCATCAGGAGCAGACATTCCTTTTACATTCAGAAGACTAGAATTCCCCCTTCGTGTGACTTTTGCCATGTCCATAAACAAATCTCAGGGTCAAACACTGTCTTTAGCTGGTCTTCTCTTGGAAGAGCCCTGCTTCTCACATGGACAACTGTATGTTGGCTGCTCAAGAGTGGGCAGCAAAAAAAACTATTTGTATATGCTCCACAGGGGAAAACAAGGAACATTGTTTACAACGAGGTGTTATAATCACAACAGCAAGAAAGTATGTACCTGATCACCTTCTTTTACGAAACTTCATTGACTTTCATATATTTATATTGATATACATATATATACGTGTGTTTGGGTGCGTGTGTGTATATACATCTCTATATATAAAGATGATGCGTAGTCTAGACGTCGTTTTTAGATTTCATTATTCTCTTTAATCCGGGCAACGCCGGGTATTTCTGCTAGTATATATATATATTTATGTGTGATGGGTTTCTTTCAGTTTCCATCTCACCAATTATACAGGCTTTGGTTGGTCTGGAGTTATAGTAGAATACCCTTGTCCTAGCTGCAACACTGTGGGACTGAACCTAAAACCATGTGCTTGGGAAGCTAACTTCCCAGCCACATTTTTTGGGAATGAACCCGGAACCATGTGGCTGGTAAGCAAGCTACTTACCACACAGCCACTCCTATGCCTATAATATGTATATATATTACAGGCTTCCATTCAGTTTCCATCTACTAAACTACCCACTCACAAGGCATTGGTGGAACCAGGGCTATTGCAGAAGACACTTGCCTGAGATGCTGTGTAAAGGAACCAAATTGAATACCACATGGTTACAAAGTGAGATTCTTTACCACTCATTCATGCTTGTGCCTACAATATCGTGAATTATTTCAACACTTACTAAAACATCTGTGCATATGTTGGTGAAAAGTCTAGGCAGACATAAGAGATAGAACGTATGTTTTTACAGATATCTTTTGTTTCGTAGAAAAAAAATCGATTTCTCTCAGGTCAATTATGTCTAGTTTTGTATGTGATATCGTCAATGTAGGTCTGTTTAGAATACCCATACTCATTGGATTATGAAATAACAAACATAACTAACCTACATTACATGCTGGGGTGTGAGTGTGTGTGTATGAAAATATGCATGTGTGTGTGTGTGTGTGTGGGTGTGTTTGTACATGCTTCAACTATCAAATCTAATACAAGCAGATGTTTCTCATGCTCCATTTCTTTTAAATGAAAGATTATGACTTATCTATCTAGAAGTATATACACTAAATGTATGCATATAATTTTATATATTAGCATACATGTATAGGCATACATGTATAGGCATACATGCATAATACACACACACACACATGGACAGTAGAAATGATACTGCTGCTGGTGCCACATGAAAAAACGCATGTGCTGGTGTCAAATAAAAAGCATTAGTGCTGGTGTCACAGAAAGCAAAGGCGGCGAGCTGGCAGAAACGTTAGCACGCTGGGCGAAATGCTTAGCGGTATTCCGTCTGCCGCTACATTCTGAGTTCAAATTCCGCCGAGGTCGACTTTGTCTTTCATCCTTTCGGGGTCGATTGAATAAGTACCAGTTATGCACTGGTGTCGCTATAATAGACTTAATCCGTTTGTCTGTCCTTGTTTGTCCCCTCTATGTTTAGCCCCTTGTGGGCAATAAAGAAATAAAAAAGAAATAAAAAAGCATTGGTGCTGGTGCCACATGAAAGCGCTGATGCCACATGAAAGTACTGGTGCCAGAATTTGAACTCGGAATGTAGCGGTAGATGACGCCCAGCATGCTAACGATTCTGTTAGCTCGCTACTTTTCCAGGTCAGTGGATTGATGGATCTTGTCAGAGTGTCTAACAAGACACTCAAGGCGGTGAGCTGGCAGAAGCGTTAGCACACCAGGCGAAATGCTTAGCGCTATTTTGTCTGTCTTTACGTTCTGAGATCAAATTCCACCAAGGTCGAATTTGCCTTTCATCCTTTCGGGGTCGACAAATTAAGTACCAGTTACGCACTGGGGTCTATGTAATCGACTTAATCCGTTTGCCTGTCCTTGTTTGTCCCCTCTATGTTTAGCCCCTTGAGGGCAATAAAGAAATAAGAAACGTTAGCATGCCAGGCAAATGCTTAGGGGCATTTCATCTCTCTTTACATTCTGAGTTGAAATTCTGCTGAGGTTGATTTTGCCTTTCATCTTTCCGGGGTCAATGAAATAAGTACCAGTTGAGTACTGATTCAATGTAATTGGCTTACCCACTCCTTTCGGGGTGCCATGCACAGTGAGATCTGAGACGATGATTTACATATTTTATTTGCATAATATATACTCTTTCACTCTTTTTTACTTGTTTCAGTCATTTGACTGCGGCCATGCTGGAGCACTGCCTTTAGTCGAGCAAGTTGACCCCAAGACTTACTCTTTGGAAGCCTAGTACCTATTCTATCGGTCTCTTTGCCGAACCGCTAAGTTATGGGGACGTAAACACACCACCATCGGTTGTCAAGCAGTGCTGGGGGGACAAACACAGACACACAAACATATACACACACATACTTATATGTATATATATATACATATATACGACGGGCTTCTTTCAGTTTCCGTCTACCAAATCCACTCACAAGGCTTTGGTCGGCCCGAGGCTATAGTGGAAGACACTGGCCCAAGGTGCCATGCAGTGGGAATGAACCCAGAATCATGTGGTTGGTAAGCAAGCTACTTACCACACAGCCACTCCTGCGCCTTATATATAATGTATTTTTTTTTTATTTTGAAGTGGTGAAGCATGATTTTAGGAAAATTTATCTATTAATTTTAGTAGATTGAGTACTGATAAAACACCGAGTTCCAACAACATAGTAAAAAGACAAGATGGTCACAGCTTGATTGTAGGCCTGTTTAATCATGACTGACTCATGTGCTGCTAAACACTGGCATCTAAAAATTGCTGTAGCTACATAAGCTGCAGAATGTTGGAGAGAGTAGTGGGTAGTGCTTTTGTTTTTGTCTTGACTTTATTCCTGAAATGACAGAATGATAAGATATCTAAAGTTAGAGACAGAACAATTATACAGAGATATATGAAGTGATACTGAAAACTTCCTGGCTTTAAGAGTATTGCGAAAGGCCTGGCTGGAGGCCCAACTTTTCCGAGTTCTTTTACAGGGCTTAGAAAAACTGAAAGACTGCTGCAATAAATGTGTGAATCTGAGAGGGGAACTTTTCAGCACCCCTTTGTATATAACACATAGAAATAGCTGTGTGGTTAAGAAGTTCATTTGTTAACCTTGTGGCTTCAGGTGCACTCTCACCATGTGGTACCTTCTACAGTAGCTTTGGGTCCACCAAAGCTAATGAGTGCTTTGGTGGATTTGGTAGACAAAAACTGAAAGAAGCCTGTCATATATATATATATATATATATTCTTTCTTTCTCGCCCTTTCAAAGCCAGGCACATGGGCCCGGTTTCCCGGTTTCTATGGCGTTCCCTGTCTTCCGTTAAAATGTGTCCAGCCTTTATTTTGTAGTCACTAATCCTTTCTCTTATAGGCACAAGGCCTGAAATTTAGGAGAAGGAGATGAGTCGATTACATCAACCCCAGTGCACCACTGGTATTTATTTTATCAACCTCAAAGGAATGAAGGGTAAAGTCGACCTCAGTGGAATTTGAACTCAGAACGTAAGGACAGAAAAAATGCTGCTAAGCATTTTGCTCAGCATGCTAATAATTCTGCCAGCTCACTGCCTTTCTGTAGTCACTAAGCAATAGCTTATGTCAATTACTAGATTTTTCACTAAAACGAGACATATTATTGACAATTACCAGCCCATCCTGTTTCATAACAAGAATGAAGTTTATCTGGTTTGCATGTTTACCTGACTTGAATATGAATAAATGGTTGGTTGGTTGGTTGGTCTCATGAAGATCCTGTTGCTGATGGTTAGCTCATTTTGTCACAGAAATAAAAAAAAAACCTTGATTCATGCTCATTTCTCAAACCATTTCCACAGGCAGCAAGTACACAGGAACAGCCATTAAGGTGTTATTCAACATACTCATACTTGGTGAGATAGTGATGTCACTGCAGCAGAAATATTAAGACCGATCCTTCTGGTGATGTAAAGCACTCATGGCAGTGTCACATAAAAGTGCCTGTGCGGTGACACGTAAAAGCATTCGCAATAAGGCAGACGTTCACCACTTATTCAACTTACTCCCAAGTGTGCTATATTCAACAAAGCATCAGAATGTAGGATCTGGTGCCAGTCATGCTTCTCCACAGTTCAAAGATTTGAGCAAAGTCGACTCCAACATCGAGACCAACTTTGTGCAAGTATGAAGGCACGCTGGCAAAATGCTGCTCCTCTAAATTTAACCTTATGAGCATTACAAAATATCTTTTTTAATGTTAAAATACCATAATAAAAAACATGAAAACCAGACCATGCTTTAACTTTATTCAACTGATATATATATATATGTGTGTATATATATATATATATATATATATATATATATATATATACCATATATACCATACACACATATATACAAACAGACAGACAGACAGACACACACACACACACACACACACATATGATATATTCATGTATAATGGTTTCAATAATAGGAGAGTAAAAGTCAACAAGAGTAGATTGTGTGAATTTAGAGTTAGGTTTGTCACGTAGGTTGTTGAACCAATTTATTACTGAAGAACTGTTTTTCCAGAGCGGAAGGTTAGTTGACTGTGTAATTCTATCATGAGTTGCATTAACTATGACCTTTGTGATTCTGGCTAATTCACTTTCAGTAGAATTAATGAGCCTGCATTTTAGAGTCAGTTAAGAAATTAGGCTTATGGTCTTTTAAAGTAATGTAGTATGGCCTAGCTGCTAAACATTGTATTCTATCATTTATCTAAGTGGCCAAAGCTAACTGTTTTGTTTTCTTGTTAATGAAATTGCATGTTTTAGGATTAGCTTTGTTATGTGTCTTTGGCATATTACTAGAAAAATGAATGTTTAAAATATTCAATAAGACAAAAAATATATTCAGCAAAGCAGCTTCTATCTAAAACAATGCCCTTAAAGTATGCAAGCTTAAAGAAAAGTTACAACACATTCTCTGATACACACAAACAAGTAACAAACAAAATACAATCAGAAAACACACTTACCTGGTTCAACCTACACTTTAGCATAACTGTAACAACAAATGTGGCATAAACTTTTCTATCACCAATTACCAAACACTTCCCAGCTAAACATGAATATCACAAACTATTTAATAGGAAAAATGCAGAAGTTATCTACAGCAGTACAAAAGTATAAAGTACAAATACTAAATGACAAATACTAAATGAATCATTATTCCAAGCATATATGCGGCTGCAGAGTTGCAGTGTCATGCTTGAATGAATTCATTGCTAATTTTGTCCCAATTTAGACTTAATTTTTTGAAAATTGAAAATGATCAAATTAGACATTAGTGTAAGAGAAAATTGACTTGGAATCCAACAGAGGAAAGAATATTGATTGTTAAACACCAAAATTATCCAGATATTTTATTAACAACCTCAATTATAATCAGATTCTTAAGAAAGTAACAGTCACCTGACTATGTTTCAGATCCTCTCAACTTCAACAACAACCAGATTTTATTCTTAAAGACGATCCAACTATACAAAATATAATGTGTGTGTGTGTGTGTGTGTGTGTATATATTTGCAATGTAATAATTTCAAACTGGCAGGGAGACGAAAACGAGAAATCATAAATTACTCATTTTACCCAGGTTACTTATTTTGCTGCCTCCTCACCACCGTCACCAGCAACCTTGTGTCGTTCTTTTATTCTTTTATTTGTTTCAGTGATTTGATTGCAGCCATGCTGGAGCACTGCCTTTTAGTCAAAGAAATTGACCCCAGGACTTATTCTTTGTAAGCCTATAGGTCTTTTTTGCCAGACCGCTAAGTTATGGGGAGGGCGTGAACACACCAACATCAGTTGTCAAGCGATGGTTGTGTGACAAACACAAGCACACAAACATACACACACAATATATAAACACACACAGACACACACACACACACATATATATATATATATATATATATATACGACGGGCTTCTTTCAGTTTCCGTCTACCAAATCCACTCACAAGGCTTTGGTCGGCCCGAAGTTTTTGTAAAAGACACTTGCCCAAGGTGCAATGCAGTGGGACTGAACCCGGAACCATGTGGTTGGTAAGCAAGCTACTTACCACGCCGTCACTCCTGCGTCGATAAATTACGTAGCAGGAAAACATCGAAAATCAACAAAGATTTACTGAGAGTAAAAGATTGTTATTGCTAAGTACACATTTACATTACTGACATTGTTTATCAATCTAAATTCTTTAATCTTTTAGAATAAGTCATATTTAACTTGATTAGTTTACAAAATTTAAAATAGGACAATGGAGTTATCTCCCTTTTCATTGAAATCTCGATGTTTGTTTAACGGTGAGAGTACTTGTCTTTGCTGTCGATGATTCTTTGTTGATTCTAGAGATCCTCTCACTACAAGGTTTATTCAGGATATTCAACTCCCAGTTTAAGCGTTACTCAGTACTAAATGCTGGTGTTAAGTGTTACTCATTACTAAATGCTGGTGTATATACGATGATTATATATTGTTATAGGATTTCGTTAAAAGCTATAGGTGACTTAGATTCAAAGAAGTTTGTGTTATAAAGTGTGGTGCTCCTGTTGGGATGGGATGTGTGATATGTATAATTTTTTCCAGGGTTGTAGATATGTATAGTTGTGTTTGTTGATCTGTTTTCTTTCTGTATTGGTTAAGGTCGTGGCGTGTTTTATGTTAGAGTGCGGTGTGTAATGTGTGTGTGTGTACAATATGTGTGAAGAGATATATGTTGGGGTGGTGGGAGACAGTCTATTTTGTGGGTGTCCACCTTGTAGGGGGATATGGGTGCATTGGTGTGTGCTTTGGTCAAACTCTTTGTTGGGCCCAAGGGTATTGGTGGAAGGTTGAGGTTGGGACCTGTGGTTACAGTCATGGTGGGGCATGCAGGTATGATAGGATGTACTTCCTTTCATGTGGGTCAGGATTAAACACTTCACTCCTGCTATTCAGGTAAATATCTGGACGTTGGGTACCCTTCAAAATTTGCACTCTTCTTAGCCAGGCCCAACCTGCACTTCCTGCTGCCATTGAAGTACTGTTTGCATTTCGACAGGATCTTCCACTCTGTGCTGTACTCTGTGGTACTTTCTTTCAAAAGCCAAACATGCTTGACTAGGGTTGTGGTATTGTGTCACTCCAGGATGTTGAAGGAGGACTTGTGGTTATTAAAGTGGATTCTGAAGGGGCCTTCTGTTGTCCCTACATACTTCTGCTCGTTCAGTTGCCCATTGGGTCCTGCGGCTGTTACCTCTGCTTTGTATACAACTGCCTTGGGTGTAGGCCTACCTACTAAAATCTTTTTTACACTAGGTGGTACCCGGCCTTGACCTTCCACTAATACCTTCAGGCCTGGCAAAGAGTTTGACCAGAGCACATACCGTTACAACCATGTACACACATACAAAGATTATATAACACTCCATTGTATTCCTTGCACGAAACTGATAGGTAAGATCAGCCATGATGGATATATAATACTGTACATTTCAGATAATATATATATATATATATATATATATATATATATATATATATATATATAGATATGCAGGGCAGGGAATCGTCAATTAGTAATAAAATTAATAATTAACAATTTTGCCGGGTAGCTCAGTATGAAAACCTTATCGCTATCAATCTGGAGTAATAATTTGTAGTTTTGAAATCAGTAGTTCTTTGACTGCTATTTCTGAATTCTCAGTATGTTGGAGAAGCAGGTTACTGTCAATCCCTATATATTTATGATATATATATATATATATATATATATATATATATACACACACATTTGCCATGCTGGACCATTGAAATCTACAAGATCTTATCATTCTTTCTCTGATTATTTTCTCTTATTCCTTTCTTTTGAAGAGTGTAGGCTCAAAACAAAAACCTTTTACATTTTTTCCTGAGCGTCAAACTAACACACCTACTTGTTGTTCATACACCTGTCTTTGTCTTTTGTTTTTATATCAATTTCAACTATATATATGTATATATATATATATATATATATATATATATATATATATATTATATAGAAAGATAGAAATTTAGTTATGTGTAAAGTAACCTCCTAAGGGATATTAAATATCCAAAGAATTTACTGTTTTTTTTTTACCTATATAAATAACAATGTTATGAACAACAAATAACAACAAATAGGCAAATAAATAAAATAAACATATAGTTTATCAATATATAAATATAAATTAGAAGTAGAAACCAAAATAATGAATTGAACAAATTAAATGATTTAATCATTAAATGATAAATTCAATTCAATTTTACTATTTTATACAAAATGACACATCTAGTAAATTACAGCTGTTTCCATACCATTGAAAAAACAGGTTTTTCAAGAATAATAAAATACCATTTTAAATACTAGATGTGTCGTTTGTATAAAATGATAAAATTGAATTGAATTTATCAAACAATATTTAATTGTACAACTTATTATTTTGGTTTCCATTTGTAATTTATATATACAGGTGCATGAGTGGTGATGTGGTAAGTAACTTGCTTTCCAACCACATGGTTCTGGGTTCAGTCCCCCTGCATGGTACCTTGGGCAAGTATCTTCTACGATAGCCTCGGGTCAACCAAACCCTTGTGAGTGGATTTGGTAGAAGGAAATTATTCATTTACTTGTTTCGGTCATTTGATTGTGGCCATGCTGGAGCACCGCGTTTAGTTGAGCAAATCGGCCCCAGGACTTATTCTTTGTAAGCCTAGTACTTATTCTATTGGTTTCTTTTGCTGAACTACAAAGTTACGGGGATGTAAACACACCAGCATTGGTTGTCAAGCGATGTTGGGGGGACAAACACAGACACACACACACACTCACTATGGTTGGGAAGCATCTATATATTGTATACATTATGTGTGTGTGTGTGTGTGTCCTTTATCTTTTACTGATTTCAGTCATTGGAGTGTGGCCATGCTGGGGCAATGCCTTGAAGGGCTTAGTAGTCAAACAAACTGATTCCAGTTCTTATTTTCGCAGGAAATTGGGAACAATGTCGCTTGTATGATGGTGATGCTCATTTACAATCATCATGATATCAAGTCAAACACACACTCATACATAGAAGTATATAGACACTAGTTATAAATATATTATGCACATACATATATATATATAATGCAGGTACACATATATTATGTATATAATATATATACACATATATTATGTGTATATACAAATGTATATATACATATTCTGTGTATATATACATATATTATGTATATAAACTGATCAATCAGTGAGTAGAGCCAAAGAATGCTATGGTAGTTAATCCAGTCATTGGAAAGGAATGTTGTTGTTGTTCACAAAATCTTCGATATATGTTGTTGTTGTTGACACTCCGTTGCTTACGACGTCGAGTGATCCAGTTGATCCGATCAATGGAACAGCCTGCTCGTGAAATTAACGTGCAAGTGGCTGAGCACTCCACAGACACGTGCACCCTTAACGTAGTTCTCGGAGATATTCAGTGTGACAAGGCTGACCCTTTGAATTACAGGCACAACAGAAACAGGAAGAAAGAGTGAGAGAAAGTTGTGGTGGAAGAGTACAGCAGGGTTCGCCACCATCCCCTGCCGGAGCCTCGTGGAGCTTTAGGTGTTTTCACTCAATAAACACTCACAACGCCCTGTCTGGGAATCGAAACCGCGATCCTATGACCGCGAGTCTGCTGCTCTAACCACTGGGCCATTGCGCCTCCACCTTCGATATTATATAACGTTTTACAAAATTAACAAGTCAATACTTGCATGCTGTTTCATTGTGTGAATTTTCTCATTGAAATTCACTCAAATGATCGGAAATTTGAGAGACATTATATGGTTATTTGTTATGTTAGAAGCAACAGCGAAATCTCAGTGAAGCTTTGTTATGGTCATAAAGAAAAGGTAATCCTAGATACACTATGTTCGTTCACTGGTCACAGTGGAAAAACCTTTGATCATAGGAAGTGCTTTTTAGTTCAGGCATTTTGCGATAGCCATTATGTAGTCGTTTGACATGCTAAAAATAGTATTCCTAATCCCTGAGTATCTCCATTCTTATGGGCTTGTAAGTGCTGGTGCCATGTAAAAAGCACCCAGTACAACCTGTTGGTGTTAAGAAGGGCATTCAGCCATAGAAACCATGCCATAACCGACATGGGACCTGAACAGCCCTTCAGCTGATCAGCTTCTGGCAAACCGTCCAACCCATGCCAGCATTGAAAATGGACATTAAATGATGATGTTGATGATGATGAAGATGAATTATCTTATAGCTTTGAGATTTTAGTGATATAATTGTTTATTTTTAGAATGGCATTGTAGGATAGGTGTAAGAGGCTGGATTTAGTCAGTTTGACTGTAAAACAGGTAAAATATTTTGGGTCTGATATGGTCAGTTTAAATGCTAAAGGTCATTTTTACAAATCCAAAGGTTTTACAATCGTCATCTCCGATATTTAAAACGTAATCAAAAAGATTACGATTTTCGGCGAAATAATTACTGTACTATTTTATGGGATTGTTCAATATAATATTAAATTACATTTTTTTTTTTAGATAAAATAATAGAAATAATAATATTTTCTGTTTTTACATAAAATACTGAAAAATATTCAGTTTTATTTTTGGTATTATGTAGTCAAGAGTACATCTGTGCCTAGGGACCCGGATGATTCCATGTGGAGCCCTTTTTAATTATAGGCTTGTCCGTCTCGCTAGGGGTGACTGATAAGCATTGAACAACGAATCTCCCGCCAATTTTACATCAATTACAAAATACATCACAACGCGGTGCCTATTTTAAAAGACGGTGAGTTTCTTCGGCTATTAAAGAATAAAAAAGTTGTTTAGCCTCACGTCAGACACTGAACTTGTAGATCGATTAATCAAAAGCATCCCAATTGCAGTCATTCGTTTCTTTTTCATAGGGGGAGGGACGAGCGAAAAGGAAGAAGAAAATAATTCGAAACAAAGAAAACAAAGAGAGGAATAGAGCAAGGTAGAGAATGATGAAAGGTAGATATTTGGAGGAAGAGATGAAAAGTAATTTGGGAGAGATTAAGCGGAGGGGAGAAAACACGGAGCGAGTGAAGAGGAAAGAAAATGAATTGTACAGGGTGTTCACAAGGTCTGGGTACATGGAGTAAATAAAATCATAACATAAACAATTAAATACAAGAAATAATAATTTCTTAAAGTATGCGTTAATCCCCATCTACCCAGACTTTGTGCACACCCTGTATATATGAAGAGGGTGTGAGGAGAAAAATAGTTGAAGTGAGCGAGAAGGAAGTGACACTTAACTAAAGAGAAAGAGAGAGAGAGAAAATATGATTTGAGAAAGAAATGAAACTGTGTGTGAGAGAGAAAGAGACAAGTGACAGAAATTTACGGAAGTGAGTGCTACAAAGATATTTCGTATTTGTGTTTCGTTTGTAAGATTCTTTATGCGAATTGAAAAAAGAAAACGAATGACTGTTTAACCAACAAGTTAAACAACTGATTGATTGGTTAGTTGGATGGATATCTAACCGACTAATAATAATAATAAAGGAGGAGATTTAAACCGGTGCGTGTGTTATTAATATTGGCGTGATGTCTCTTTTGAGACAACAAAATAAAGATAGACAGAAAATATGAATGAAATAGACGGAGTGCAGGTCGGCACGGAGGGTAAAGAGAAAGTTTGTGATTTGTCAAAAACACTGGCGGAGTATGAGGTGGTCAACAGAGAGAGAAAGAGAGAGAGGAAAAGACAGAGAGGTGAGAGTGGAAGAGAGAGGGTGGAGGAGACTGAAAAAGAAATAGAAAGATTAAAACTGAAAGGGATTGAGACAGTGCGTGAGTGAGAGAGAGAGAGAGAGAGAGAGAGAGAAACAATGAATTACTGGGTAAATGAGAAAAATTCAGTGATCGAAGCCAAAGTATTTGCCGATCGCTAATTGGCTGGTTTGTGAGGGAGGGAAGAGGTGAGAATGAAAGTTATTAAAACTTTTGATTGTATACTTTTTAGTGAAAAAAAGGAAGAAGAAGAAAAGTGTCTTCTCTCTTTGTTTCTTTCTCTTCCTTTTCCTATCTCTCGTTCCCTCTTTCTCCCTTCTCTTTCCCTTTTCTCCCCCCCCCCTCACCTAACAACTGAAAGTGAGGCTGGTTTTTGAGGTATAAAATGTTGCCAACTCTTCAACTTTATTAAAACTTTCTGTCAGGTGTCTGTTGTTGTATAATTCATTTCATTCAACACTCAAACGGACCCACTGCTATCTTTCGCCCAAGCACATCTTTATCCACCTTTCGTATTTTAAAGAAGATACCAATTCTGGTTTTTTTTTAAACAATAACTTCATCGTGAAAACTCCATTAATTTTTTAAGGATCAAAACACAAAAAAGGTAAGTTTTGTTGCGATCACTTTTTATTCTTGTTTTCGGGAAGCAAAATAGTGTCCCTGTTGAATAGAGTCGGAAATTATGTATCGCGTGTTTTTTATCCCTATAGATTACAATTCTGTCACCCCCCCCCCCTTTTTTTTTTTTTCATCTGGGGACTCCCCTATTTTCCGTAAATTTTCAGTTTTGTCTGAATTTAGGGAAACGTAAATCTGAACCCCCCCCCCCAAAAAAAAAAATTACGCAAATGGAAAAAAAAAAAAAAAATTGGCAGGTTAAAAAATTACCCTACTTAGTTTTTCTTTCAGAATCGTAATCTATCCAAGGAAATTACATTTCGGCACATTCGCACAATTAATATATATATTTATATATATATACACGCGCGCGCCTTGTTTCGAAATAAGCTCTTATCTACTCGATCCACGTGTAATGAACAGCTGAATTTGTTAATTGTTGTTAAGGTCGTTGCTACCGGCTAACTCCATTCCTCCCAAATTTAAGGCTTTCTGCCATGCGAGAAACAATTATTTGCCGAATCGTAATCAAAGTTGCGCGCTGTACGAATCCTAGTGTGTTATATATTAAGCAGAGATTTTTTTTTCTTGTATTGCTTCAAAAATCTTAACCATCATATAAGTATTTTCTATGTGTATCCTGGATTTTGACTGCAATAATTTGAGAATCCGTCAACAAACCACAAATTGGTGCCGCGCTTGACTGTTTCCTCGTAACTTGATTATGTGAAATGCACTTTTAAAAAGATTTTGCATTTATATTTTTTTGGCGATGTAGATTACGATGGTGTTAATTAAATTGCAGGACGTATTTTTTCTACGGACTTAAAATCAGTCTTTACTTCCTGAAGTGCTAAAGCTATCGGGGAAGTACGTTAAGATAAAACTTGTAGTGTTCCTTCGGGAAAAGATATATTGTAAATTTATCATCTATACTTTTTGCCTTCACAAATCATAACCTAGTCGATTTTCTTCAAACAAAAAACAATGTTTGGCTGATGTAACTTTAGGCAGGATGATGTAAGCCAGACTGGATGGTTACGGTTGGAATGCTTTCGATTATAATTCTGCTTGCTTGATCAGTAGTGGCTGACTGAACGTCCAAACGATTTTCTAAAACCTGCTGGGAGACTACGTACGTGATCCTTCAAATTACTAGAAATAGCAGCTAAATCCTTTTTTTTTTTTTTTTTTTACATCACATTCTATTATTTTCAAAGTTTACGTTGAATAATGTAGTGCTACATTTATACACTGTTTGGTTAAAAGATGTGATGCTTACAGCTATCAACTTTTTTTTTTTTACAATACCCACTATAGTGCTGTCTAATTCTCTGCAAGAATGGCTAAACATTAATAAAACTAGTTGCTAAATTGAAAAAGGTAACGATGTATTAAATAACTTTTTATTTATTATTAGATTTGATCTAGCTAAGATATTTTGTTTGCATCTTTGTTCTTTTGCAACTCCCTTCATTTTGTCTTTATTCTCAAATAATGTTCCCCCCCTTCACTGTTTTATAGTTTTTTCCGCCCGATTTCGATGTACATGTGTGTGTATATATACACATATATGGTGTGCATGTTATGTATGTATAACGCACACACACACACACTCTATCTCTGTCTTTAGCAACACAATCAGCTTATTGTTTATGCTGTATATTTTACTAATTTATCCATTAATTACTTCATTAAAACTTGACCGTTATCCAGATTTTGTGTCTGTGCACCGTTTTTCTTTAATTATATTTTCAACGAAACTTTTTCATACAATTTTGTTTAACTGTTTATGTTGTCTGCTATTCGATATTAATATTTCGTCTAGACCCAGGCCAAAGACCTCTGGTCGACTTGACTAAAGGTCATAGGTATTCCATTAGTATTCATACATTTGATAATGTAGTTATAAATACACTAAGTTGGTGAAAATTAAACTCTGCTATTTCTAGCAGGTCAAATAAACCACGTAGGGACTCCTTCTCGCTCTATAAACTCAAACTCGCGCGTGCGCTGCCTCGCGGGCTTTCTATTTAACCACGAGGAACCCTAATCGAGCAGCGAGGCCCATATAGGCGTTTATTGTAAGGTTATGTAGAAAAGACTATATTATCTGCGATAATGTAGTCTTCCTTATGATAGTCGGAAGGGTGATTCGGTTCGTGAGCAACCACGTATACAGATCGTTATGTTACGCACTTGTCCTACATGTTTGACAAGTCACAAAACGCTTTGTGATGTCAAAGATTTCATTTGAAGTTTTTATTTTATTTCTTTTTCCTGAGTGCCACGTTTGTCATGAAGGAAGGGAAAATATATTAAAAAAAATTATAATAAGTTACTAACATGGTTGTCTTCATCAAACACTTGACATCTTATTATTACTTGGACTTTTTCAAATTCTGTCCCACGGTTGATTTCGCCTTCCATCCTTTCAAGGTCGATAAAATAAGTATCAGTCAGTTACTAGGGCCGATGTAATTGTCTAGGCCCCTCCCTTGTGCCTATAGTGGAACGGATTATTATTCTTTCATTTGTTTCAGTCATTTGACTGCGGCCATGCTGGAGCACTGCCTTTAGTCGAGCAAATCGACCTCAGAGCTTAAATTTTGTAAGCCTAGTACTTATTCTATCGGGCTTTTTTTTGCCAAACCGCTATGTTACGGGGACGTAAACACACCAGCATCGGTTGTCAAACGATGTTGGGGGGACAAACACAGACACACAAACATACACACACACACACACTCACACATATATATACATATACGACGGGCATCTTCCAGTTTCCGTCTACCAAATCCACTCACAAGGTTTTGCTCGGCCCGAGGCTATAGTAGAAGACACTTGCCCAAGGTGCCACGCAGTGGGACTGAACCCAGAATCATGGGGTTGGTAAGCAAGCTACTTACCACACAGCCACTCCTGCGCCTACATAAACTTTTAAAATTATATTTCACTTCAGCTCAGTCTTAATAGAGCAAATCTCTCTACCCGTTGACCAAAGGTGTTCCAGCCGTAGCCATCCTATTTATTTTGCTTATCAGCGACACTACATTGTGCAATGACGAGTTTAAAAACTTCTTGCTCAATCTTGATGTGTGGATTTATGACAAGCTGAGATTTTTTTTTATCACTAAGTTTAGCAATTCTTTGCAGAGAATTACAAACAGCACTATAGTGAGTACTATAATTAAAATTGATGGCTGTAAGCATCCAATATCCCTTTGTCTCGTGTAGCAGAATGATTTGAAGAAATATTTAGGAACTGAATCTGATAAGTGGAGCGTCCACATTGAGAATTTAAAAAACCCTAAAATCCCGCGTTGGGTATTCTGGCAATCTCATATCTTATGTCTTATCTGGTTTTGTTTTCAGACGTAAAGAAGTAGTGTGATTTGAGGAATATTTTGGTTGCTAGGCGAAGTTTTTCGCAAGATTCTGTAAACTTATCCGTCGAATGAACGGTATCCCAATTCGGTCGACTTTATTACACTATCGTCACGCTGATTTTGCGTGTGGAAGATGTTTTATACACGTGTCTCTGAAATGTTCAGTCACTCATTGAGCAGCTGCAATAGTTACCCACCGTCGAAACTAACTCATGATCCCTTGTACTTGTTTATATTTCTTTAGTAGGTTAAAATAACATATTTGTTTACGTGGAAGCACGAGAGCATCCACGTGATCAGCTTTCTGAGACTTATACCGATGGTGATTCATCTCAATGTGAACCAGCTAAGTTTTCGAACTTATTAAAAAGTGTTTGTCGCTGCACTTGCTAGAAATAGCAACCGCATCTGCGTCAACTCACATTCTATTATCTTCAAAGAATTATTACCCTGTGTAGTCCAAAATATACACGTGATGGTCGCAGTTGGAATGTATTCTTGTTCGGCATTTACTCTTTTACTTGTTTCTGTCATTTGACTGCGGCCATGCTGGAGCACCGCCTTTAGTCGAGCAAATCGACCCCAGGACTTATTCTTTGGAAGCCTAGTACTTATTCTATCGGTCTCTTTTGCCGAATCACTAAATTACAGGGAAGTAAACACACCAACATCGGTTGTCAAGCGACGTTGGGGGGACAGACATACATATACACAATGTTTCAGCTGATATACCCTCTAGCCTTCATCAGGTGTCTCAGGGAAATTTCAAACCTAGGTTCTCATTCCTAAGGTATTTTTCGATGTTATTATTATTATTCAGGTCACTGCTTGGAATCGAACTTGGAATCTTGGGGTTAGTAGCCCGCACTCTTAACCACTATGCCGTATGCTCGTGGGTATATGGCATATGTGAGAATAGATACACTTCGTTCACATTTGAAGCGTACAAATATAGTTTGTTTACATTTGCAATCACATTTTAAATCTGCATCAGTTAACCAACTGGGTTTATTGCCTCCTCAGCTCAAAGATTCCCCGTTCTACTCTTTCCCCCTTCTCTCATCATCCTTGATGTACCCAACCTAATCAGGCTCTACACTACTAATCAGTGCATTCGGTCCTTCCTTCACAAAACGTCTGTCTTGTGGAATTCTCTCGTTGTTTATATCTTTTCTCAGTTCCTTAATCAGCGTTGGATTAACCATTTAGCAAAATAAGCGCGTGGTTAGAGCACCAAGTGGGAGAGAGGAGAAACACAGAAATGGTAAATGGAATACAGCACAGAAGAAATCTCTTAAATCTTTCCAAAAATATCTCTGCTAAGTATAGAATCAGATGTGTTATGTAAGATGAATTTTGAGGATTTGTCCAACCCATACCAGCATGGAAAGTGGACATTAAATGGCAATGATGATGATGATGATCAAAGTATGAGAAAACTTTAAAAATATAAATAAAGTGGAAACAAAAATAAATATTTTTCATCTTACTGTTTTGTTTCATTTTTATATTTTGAATTACATATGGGGGCGCCACAATCATCTGAGTACTTAGGGCCTCTGTGGGTCTTAAATTCAGCTCGGTCCTTTATCAGAATGTTTCATTAAAAAAAAAAAAAAGAAATTAATCTTTGCAGATTCTGGTTTAAAACATGAGATCCAAAACCGTATACAATTGTATTTTTAAAGAAAATATTTACAAAAAACGATGCTGCTTGGACAACAACCAGCCAAACGTTGTGTTATTCTGTTTTTACTAAGAAGGAATCGAAAAGAAGTGGGATTGTTGTTTAACTCTAATCCTATCTGATCATGTGGAACATAAGCATAGGTAACATAGGTATTCCAATCATGGCTATATCAGACTTATTATCTGTATATATAATTACTATCTTAAGACCTGTTGAAGATAGTGTGAAACTTCTCAGTTATTTCTAGCAAGTCAGGCAATCTCATAGAGGCTCCTGTCGAAGTTTGCTAAAGTAATTAACTCCATTTAATTGCCTGTCTTCTAATTAAACACAGTATGTGGAAACAATTTACTGGAAGTGTGCGGCAGCCAAAATCTGTTCTATAAAGTTTTGAAAATGATTAATGTGTTTTCGAAAGAATTTGAACATTAAACAAGACTTTTTTTTTAATTCCTGAACTCAAGCAGACCCAAAAGCACTTACCTACTTGTTATAGCCCAATTCCAAATGCCTTATCCATTGTGACTTGTCTTGTTGAGAGCCTTTAGACTGTTTTGACAGAAATTTGACTTTATAAATTTGTTCAGCTTGTTGAATGATTCCATACATTATTTGTGAGAAAATACGTATTGTTCATCTGCTTAATACCATGAAGTATAAGTACCAAAATCAGTTTAGTAATATGAGAATTGTTTAAGATCATTGGTGATTAACTGACCAGCTGTGATAAGATTTTCTTTTTATCAAGTATTGTTATTTAACCAGTAGGCATCTTAGAAGTCAACCCTTTGTCAGCCCTGTGGATCACATATGATATCCAAGACATATTTCCCTGGCATCCGTACATCATATATGATACACATTACCAATTTCTTTTTCAACCACTAGAGTAACAGGAGATGTATGAAAGGAAAGAAAGTTCCTTTTATTTATTTCTCAGAACATACAAAACACAAGCTCAGTATAAGTCTGAAAACAAGCCTGGATGTTTAGAATAAACTTATGAAAATGTTTTGTCCTAAGCTAATAAGCTAAGGTGGAACCTTTCATGAACTAGCTCAAAGAAATCTGCTGAACTTAAACTGTCAGAACTGCTGTTTGATGCCAAGTTTCTTGTGAGCTTTGATACCACAGAATTGTCTGTCTCTTATAACCACTACTTGCTGCCAAAGGCTTTGTCTTCGAAACCCCCAAATAATTTTTAGTTGAATTTATTATTGATCCCTTGCTCAAGAACACCACACAGTCCAGTCTGTGGAATTGAACTTGCTACTTCATGATTATGAGCCCGAATGCCAAAAGGGTTAATCCCAATTCTGTTAATCTTTTTATCCTTTAACTCTTTCACCTTCTCATTAATCTGTCAAATGTAATGTTTATACATTCACTTTATTTTGAATTACTCAGGCATTGTCTCATAGCTTTAAGATTTCAATGATGTGATTGCCTATTTTTAGAATGACATCATTGTGTAGATGTGAGAGATTGGATCTGGCCAGTTTGCATATAAAAAAGCAAAAAAAGAAACAAAAAAAAGAATATTTGGGCTGAATTTGGCTGGTTTAATCTTTTAGCATCCAGATTATTTTAAATGTCATCTTATTTATTCACATTGCTTTGAATTATGAATTTTGTAGCTTCAAGAGTTTGATGTGGTGTGGTAGTTCATTTTTAGAACGACATTGTAGTGTAGGAGCCAGATTTGGCCAGTAATAATATAAAGCAGGTAGAATAATTTGGCTGGTTATGGCTGGTTGAAATGTTAAAGGGATGAAGAGGAAGTTAACAGTTCCAATATGTTTCAAACTATAGTAGAAGACACTTGTCCAAGGTGCCAATGCAGTGGGATTGAACCCAGAACCATGTGTAAATGATTTTTAAAAGAAATGCAAGCTAGATGGAATAATAAACCAACACACAAAATTAGATTGCTTTGATTAAAATGCCAGGGAGTGTTGGGACTGCAAGGGGTTGTGAACTGCTGACTTATGTATTTATTTTTGATTACATTCCAGATACACAATGACTCAACCACGTTCATATCCAGCCACCACGGACAAGACTGTCCTCAACCACTACTTGGAACTTCCTCAAGATAAAAATAATGTCATGTGTGAATATATTTGGATTGACGGTACTGGCGAAGGTCTGCGAAGCAAGTGCCGTACATTGGAAGCAGTCCCGACCCAGCCAAGTGGTATGTTAACAATTTGTTTTTTGTAATCACATTTTACTCCCTCAGGTTTGTGAGTAATAGTATTGTTGATGATGGGTTTTTCCCCGGGGAGCTGGGAGAATCACTATTCTCTGTATGAGGGGCCGCTGAAAAGTGTCTGGCTTTTAAGGGTATCACAAAAGGCCTGGCTAGAGGCCCAACCTTCCAAGTTCTTTTACAGGACCTAGAAAAACTGAAGGATAGCTGCCATAAGTGTGTCAGTCCGAGAGAGGAGTGTGTTGAATAAAATCATAATTAACTGATCCTCCTGTATTTTGTTTTACCAAAGTCAGGAACTTTTCAGCACTCCCTTGTATAAACAAAGAGATAGAAAGAGAAAAGGCTTGTAGCACCAGTCCCGATACTTTTTGATCAGACCTCGTATATATATTTATATATATATATATATTCACTGGGGCAGATTTTTTACAGTCAAATGATGCTCTTCCTGTCACCAACACTCACCTATTTCCAAGAAAGGCTATAGTTCCACTGTGGCTGGATGTACTTTCATAGAAGATCAGAAATGAACAGACTTGTATGATGGTGACACTTCTTTACAACTACCATGTGAGGTCAGCAAGGAGACACAAAGGTAGACGCAAAGTGGTGAAAGATGATCGCTGTATTGGAGACAACCTGCCTGACCCATGAGAGTGTGGAAAAAGTAGTTGTAAAAATGAGATATATAATAAGTTACTGCTCACTTGGCAATTTATTTTTACAGTCCACCTCTCTTCTGAGTAAACTTATATTTTGAGAAGTCTTATTGATTTGGTGTCCTAGTTTAAAATCGTATGTTTTTATTTATTCTATCATTGATTATTTGTATCAACTTTCAGATATTTTTTTTTATATAAATATTTAGCGTATAATGTACATAGTTTCTTGATTTGTTCTTGTACCGATTTTAAAATATTGATTGTTCTTTAGTTCTAGGTCATTCGAAGTTATTCTGCCTTTTTTAACAGTGTCTTATAGTACTACATTATCCTATGCCTTCTTCGGAGACAGTTGGGTTTGACTTAGGGGAAATTTGACTAGTTTCTAACAAGTTTAGTCATCGCGTAAATGCTCTCATTGTAATTTACTAAAAACAATTCTTGAGGTTTGTCTGTTGGAGGAGTGCAAAACTAGGACAAATCTCTACTGCCTACACTCCTAATGACAGAGGTCAAATGGACAAATGTTGAAGACTGCTTGTATTCTGATTATAGTTAGGTTCTTACTCAAGTTATTTAATCTGAGTAAGGACCTAACTAAACAAAATCTTTTCTTTACAATTTAATTTTGGATAATATTGCAACTGGTGCTGGTGCCACATAAAATGCACTAGTGATGGTATCATGTAAAAAGCACCCAGTACAATTCTGTAACATGGTTTGCACTAGGCAGAGCATCCATCTGTAGAAACCATACCAAAACAGACAATAAAGTCTGGTGCAACTCTCTGGCTTGTCAGCTTCTGTCAAACTGTCCAACACATGCCAGCACGGAAAACAGATATTAGATGACAATTGTTTTTTTTTTTCTTTTGTCCTTCAGTTAGATTTTCTATTCCAAAATATTTAGTTTTATAATTCTAATTTAATCCTTTTGATTGCAACCCACCAGACACAACCTTCATCATTTTCATCATTTAATGTCTTGTTTTCCATACTGGCATGGGTTTGATAGTTTGGCAAAAAGCTCTACTGTCTGCGTTGGCATGGTTTCTACAACTGGATGCCCTTCTTGTCACCACCCACTTTACAAAATGTCCTCTATGGCGGTGGCATGGGTTTGATGGTTGAACAGTTTGACTGGTAAGCTGGAGAGCTGTGCCAGGTTCTAATCTGATTCAAAGCTACAACTTTCCATCATAATTTTATGGAAGAACCTTTTCCTAACTTGGATTCCAAACACTAACTTGACAATATCTAAAATGAGTTGTTTGCTTTATAACCTTCAATTTCTTTATTTTATAAAAATTAAGGCATTAAAGATATCGTCAAAAAAAATAGTTCTGAGCTTAGTGTGGTTTTTATAGTTTTATTTAACTTTATTTTTTTTATTGCAAAAAGAATTCAGGTCTTTTAAAAATGCTCTTTCTCTCTCCCTCTCTCTCTCTCTTTTCAGACTGCCCTGTTTGGAATTTTGATGGTTCCAGTACAGCTCAAGCAGAAGGTTCCAACTCTGATATGTACTTGTATCCAGTTGCTTTATTTAAGGATCCATTCCGTCGTGGGGACAACCGCCTTGTTTTGTGTGATGTCTATAAGTACAACAAAAAACCTGCAGGTAAATTTTTCATGTTTTCCGCCACCCCTCCCCCTCCCCCATATAATTCTGAATGTTATAGAATTATTTTTACTGTTGATAATAAAATTGCTTGAATGTTGAAGTAGATTTTTAAGTTAAATTAGTATAGTATTTGAAAGATGAAGCATTAAAAAAGATAACAAGAAACAGTTGTGCTAAAATGTGAAGGCGCATGACTCAGTGGTTAGTGTCAAGCTCACAATCATGAGGTAGTGAGTTCAATTCCTGGACTGGGTTGTATGTTGCGTTCTTGAGCAAGACGCCTTATTTCACATTGCTCCACTTCACTCAGCTGTAGAAATGAGTTGCAGCCTCACAGGTGCCAAGCTGTATCATTGGCTCCTTTGCTTTTCCCTTGGATAACATTGGTGGCGTGAAAAGGGGATTCTGGTATGCATGGGTGACTGCTATCTTCCATAAACAGCGTTGCCCGGACTTGTGCCTTGGAGGGTAACTTTCTAGGTGCAATCCCACGGTCATTCATAATTGAAAATTTGAGTATGTTACAGGGAAAAATTGATGATAAAAAACTAATGATAGTTTTGAATTAACTTGGAAAGTGACTCACCATTTAGCATCATGAACTAGTATCTTATAATTAGGCTAATTTAATTTTCTATTCTGTACAGGGTTGGTAGAATTCATGGTCTGTAAGTTGTGGTTTCAGAGAGATTTGGTTACTTCAAGCAGGTCAAACAACCATTTCTAGAAGCTTCCTTGTTATAACTAAATCAAGCATATTAGTCATAGATGCAAACAGTACTGTAGCAGATATGGACTTCTGAGTTAGTTGTCTGAAATAAGCAGTTTCTGGGTGTAATCCTTTAGAGTATCTGCTAGTTGACAGCTAGGTGAATAACTAGAATTGGCCGCCCAGTGTAGACCAGGTTCTATAGACAGGAGCTGAATGCTGCCATTGATCTATGAGGGGGTGCTGAAAAGTTCCTGGGTATCACGAAAGGCCTAGATGGAAGCCCAACCTTCCGAGTTCATTTACAGGGTTTAGTAAAACTGAAGGACCGTTGCAATGAGTGTGTGAATCTGAGAGGCGAATAAATTGATAATTAACAGATCCTCCTGTATTTTCCTTTACCCAAAGTCAGGAACTTTTCAGCACCCTCTTGTATTTATACAAACATCACTCTATAACTAAATCAACATTTTCATGACTATGGCTTACCAGCAGAATTACCCAGTATTATCCTGGTGCTAATTGTTTAATTTAAATGACTTGTTTAATTTAAATGACTTGGCTTAGAGTACATAGTAATTCTTGTGTATCAAGATGAAAGAATATATAAATGCTTTAGTAATTTTACATTATACAATTTAATCCTTTCACTGATACTTTCAGATTGTGTCTATGCAAAACTTGATAAATAAATAAATAAATGAAATGTAATGATCATAAGCATATTATTAAATGAGATGTTACTCAGTTTGCAAAAAAACATGAGGAAAAGCCATTGTATCGTCTGGTTTTTGTCTTTTAATGATATTCTATATATCCTGTATGTTTATTTATATTAGCCCTTGTGGCCAATAAAAGAATAAGTTATTATTATTATTATGGTGGTACCCTGGCAGAATTGTTAGCACACCTGACGAAATGCATAGCAGTTTTCATCTGTCTTTGTGTTCAGAGTTCAAATACCCCTAAGGTCAACTTTGCTTTTCATTCTTCCAGGATCAATCAAGTAAATACCAGTTGAGCACTGGGTGTCAATGTAATCGACTAGCCTCCACCTCTCCCAAAATCTTAGGCCTTGTGCTTATAGTTGATTGGATTGCTATTATTGTTATTGTTATTATTTTTATTTCAGAAACCAATAAAAGATGTACATGTGTGAGTGTAATGGAGGCAGTGAAAGAGCAGCACCCATGGTTTGGAATGGAACAAGAATACACATTGCTGGATTTTGATGGTTATCCTTTTGGATGGCCTAAAAATGGTTTTCCAGGCCCACAAGGTAAGTTTATGAATTTTTTTATTTTTTCCTTCAGTTAGCAATCTGAAGCAACACGAAAAATACCTCATATATGGAAGTAAATCATTCAAGATATTATTATTATTATTATTATTATTATTATTATTATTACTATTGAGTTGACAGAATTGTTAGAATGTTGGACAAAATATCTTGTCCCTTTTCTTTAATCTGGCTTTTTATGTATGGCCTGAGTGGAGGCGCAATGGCCCAGTGGTTAGGGCAGCGGACTGACGGTCATGGGATCGCGGTTTCGAATCCCAGACCGGGCGTTGTGAGTGTTTATTGAGCGAAAGCACCTAAAGCTCCACGAGGCTCCAGCAGGGGATATATTGTTTATGGGAGATATAAAACATACGCAGCCTCTGTTACTCAGTGTCGGTTAGAAACCACATGGAAGCATATGTGCATACTGTTAAGTTTCATTTGTGTGGATCTGGTATGGGTGCTCCTTTGTGCAGTTCCAGCATAGACGCTCGCCCTGTGTGGATCTGGCATGAGTGCTTCCCTGCATGGATCTGGTACAGGCACTCCCCCACCCATGCAGCTGAAGTATTGGTCAGCCTGAGGTTATAGTTGAAGATACTTGTCCTTTGTGCCACTAATTGGGATTGAACCCAAAATCATGTGGTTTTCCTGCCCTTAAATGTCTTGCTAAATTCTATTGCATGTCTTGTATTTCTTCAGGTCCTTACTACTGTGGTGTTGGTGCTAACAAAGTGTTTGGTCGTGACATTGTGGAAGCCCATTACAAGGCCTGTCTTTATGCTGGAATAAAGATTTGTGGCTGTAATGCTGAAGTTATGCCTGCTCAGGTGAGAATCATACCTGTCATCATCATTTAACATCTGTTTTCCATGTTGGCATGGGTTGTATGGTTTAACAGCAGCTAACCAGCTGGAGAGCTGCATCAGGCTCCAATTGCCTGCTTTGGCAGAGTCTCTACTGCTGGACACCCTTCTTAATGCCAACCATTTCACAGAGAGTACTAGGTGATTTTTTTTCATGGCTCCAGCACCAGTGTTTTGTATGTGGCATTGGCATTTGGTGCTGCCATGGTGCTTTTTTACATGGCTCCAGCACGGATGCTTTTTGCGTGGCTCCAGCATGGGAGGCCCTCATGTGGCTCCAACATTGTACCGAAACAGGTACTGGAGCATAATGCAGTTCTTGGGTCTACTGGATCCTGTTAAACACCCGAGCCATGCCAGCATGGAAGAGGGACATTAAATGGTGGCGATATATTTGGTCAGCTGCACTTTTCATTCTTTCAGGGTTGGTATATTATTGACTACACCTCTCCCTCCCCCTACTTTGAAACCTCATATTTATGTAAGAAATTATTCTTATTTCTGTTTTCATTTTTTTTTTTTTTTTTTGTCTTGGTATTCTAGTGGGAATTTCAAGTTGGACCATGTGAAGGTATTGAAATGGGAGATCACTTGTGGATGGCCCGGTATATTCTTCATCGTGTTGCTGAAGATTTGGGTGTTGTCATTAGTTTTGATCCAAAACCAATGACCGGAGACTGGAATGGCGCAGGAGCACATACCAACTTCAGTACCTTAAACATGAGGAAAGACAATGGTTTGAAGTAAGTATATCTGTCTATATTTTTTTGCTGGTTGATTCATTTTCTTTTTTTGCTGTCTGACACCACCTTTCAAGCACTTCCTTCATATTTTGAAGAAACCTATCTGGTTCATAATCATCATCATTATTGAAAGCCTGCTTTCCATGCTGGCATGGGTTGGACAGCTTGACAGGAAACCAATGAGCTGTGGGGCTGTGTCAAGCTCCAATGTCATGTTTGACATGGTTTCTACAGCTAGATACTCATTTTCATGCTAACTACTTTACAAAGTTTTGGTTATGGGAAAATATTACCTCACTGGAAATGGGTGAGTGTTGGTGACAGGAAGAGCATTTGGTTGTAGAAAATCTGCCTCAACAAACTCTGTCAACAAGCTTCGTCTGAACTATGCGAGCATGGAAGAGTGGACATGAAAACAATGACGGTGACTCAGTCAACTGTATCGTAAAATTTTAGCTTTGTACTAATGCAAGAATTTTTTTTTTTTTTTCCCTATGTATTTTCAGGTATATTGAGGCAGCTATTGAAAAGTTAGCTGAAAATCATGAAGAACACATTAAAGCATATGATCCAAACAAAGGCCAGGACAATGTGAGACGACTTACCGGACGCCATGAAACCTCTTCTATTCATGAGTTTTCAGCTGGTGTTGCCAACCGTGGGGCAAGCATTCGCATACCAAGGTCTGTGGCAGATGAAAAGAAGGGTTACCTTGAAGATAGACGCCCCTCATCCAATTGTGACCCATATTCAGTTACGGAAATCATTATCAAGACCGTGTTATTATAAGCCAATTCTCTCTCTCTCTCTCTCTTCTCTCTTTCTCTCCTTGAAAAAAGATTTACAAATGATAGACATTCATTTTCTTTTTTAATCCCTTTTTTTTTTTTTACCTCCATGGGAGGTTTCAATTTCTCTATATGTATACATATTGTATATGTATATCAATATATACACTTGTGAGTGTTAAAATAAATATATATATATATACATATATATATATATATATATACTTACACACAACATACAAACGCATAAAAAACAGATCTGAGTAACTATTTTAAAAAATATAACTGATGCATATTTTGGGTTGGTTTTTGTCTTTTATTCACTTCTCTTTTATTGGTGGAAGTTGATTTTTTTTTTTCTCTCTCTATAAACATGACTACAAAATTTATTTCTTTTTAATAGAATAAATACTCATTCTTCGGTGAGATCATCATTTCATTTATTTCTATATTTTATTGTTTTTTTGGGGTCCTTTTAGAAATGAATTCCACTCATTTCATCCAATGTTTCTTTTAATTTGGACACTGAACAAAAATAAAGATACATATATATATATACATGTATACGTTTTTTTTATTCTTTTATTGTCACCAGTCATTAAATTAAGACCATGCTGGAGCACAACTTTTGAGTAAAGTGAGTTGATTATGGAACTAGACAATAGGGTGAAAGGTGACCCCCCTTTGGTCATGAATGACCATGGGAAGGCACCTAGGTACAAGTCCGAGCAAGGTTGTTTATGGAAGACCAGCAGTCGCCCGTGCCTCTCCTCTCCAAGCCACCAATGTTTTCCAAGGAAAAGGCAAAGGGGCCGATACAGCTTGGCAACAGCGACGCCACAACTCATTTCTACAGCTGAGTGAACTGGAGCAACATAAAATAAGGTATCTTGCTCTAGAGCACAACATGTAGCCTGGTCCAGGAATTGAACTCACAACCTCACAATAGTAAGCTCGATTCAATAAATGGAACTAAACAATTACACTATTAATCAGTGGATCTTGGCCACCATTTTAGTCTTATGGACTCCTTTGATTCCTACAAAAAAAATCTAATGTGGACCCCGGTTGCGAATCATAGTTTTAAAATGTTACTCTTTGACTTGTTCAGTCATTTTGACTGTGCACTGCTTTTTAGTTGAAGAAATTGACCCCTGGACTTATACTTTGTAAGCCTGGTACTTATTCTGTCGGGCTCTTTGTAAGCCTGGTACTTAATCTGTCAGGCTCCTAATTGACTCTGCTTTTATGTTCTTTTTAAGGCGAGCCACCATCTATTATTAATTATTGCCCCCATCAATATTCTCTTAACTAGCTCTCTGAGCCGGTCCCTGTAAGCCTGGCGTGCCGGGAACAATGCGTTTAGCATCCAGTAACCAGGTCCCTGTCTATGTAGGTCGAGCGTACATACCACAAATTTATGGTCTGTGTAACCACCTATTAGAAAATGTGGACACCCTATGCTATCCCTATCTCTTATTCTGCAGAAAATCCTAAGTATGATCTGGATGACCCGTTGCAGTTTGACCAAGTCCCCGTTGGGGCATTGGGAAGGTTCAGTCAGCTAAGTAGAAACTTTTGGGCAGGTTTGGGAGGTTTTTGCACCCTACTTTCTCCCTAGTTATTCCCACATAGTTTATGTGTTCGTCTAAGATAACGTTCCAGCCCCCCACTAGCATTAAGGAGCAGGATGTCCCTAGAATGTTCGGGCACTGGACGAAGGAATGCAGTACGGTTTCATCGCTCAGCGAGCTCTTCCGGCAGACTTGGCTGACGGTACATCCGTGCCTTTGGAGTTTATCCCAAACGGGCAGCACCTCCCCACCGGTAGCACTGCTAGGTGAGGGACCTTTGAAAGTTGTCCCTAGGACCCAGGCCGAAAGACCTCCGGAACAGACTGGCAAGTTGATTATCATCGACACGCCCAGAGTCCTCCCAAGAACGTCGTCGCACTTTTCCTCCACTAAGGTGGAGGTTGTCGCGAATAATTCTGTTTGGTACTGCGCAGGTTTGCGTGCTGCCAACCAGCTTGTTCACGACAAGCGCCAACCTCTTGGCTAACACCGTGGCCAAGATCTTCAGCTCTGCATTGAGCAGAGTGATGGGCCTAAAATTCTCTATCACGTTCCCTTTGTTTGGGTCCTTTCTCAGCAGTGTCACCGCCCCTCGACAAACAAAATTGGGAATTCTTCATTCTACTGTCAGTTACGATAGACATCTTGAGCAAGACACTTTATTTCGCGTTATTCATATCCATTCATCTGATAAAAATTAATTATACCTGTAATTAGAAGGGTCAGCCTTATCATACTCTGTGTCGCGCTGAATCTCCCTGAGATCTACGTTAAGAGTACGCGTCTATGGAGTGCCATCACCTGGTACGGTCACGGGTTTAAATTTTGTATTTTTTAACGATGTGGTAGTCGTGGCTGGAATGGTTTTGCTCATAGTTCTGTTCAGTCAAGGTGGACTTGGTGCTAAACGACACCAACATTTAAATATCTAAAGTTCATAGTGTTTGAAAAGAAGAAAACTTACATAGTGTCTCCTTGCTATTTATATAAAATCGTTTGTTATTGCAATGGAAACATTATCAGGGTCACTTTACTTGAGTTATTTACTTCTAAAAAGACTGACAAGTCACGTTGAATGTGTTTAAACAGCATTAATATAATGGTATAATTAAATACTTGGCTGTAGGAAATGAGAGCATGTTTTCAATTCCTTAATTTCGCTTGATCGCATATCCTACTAATCGTGCTTTTTTTTCTTCTTTTCTATTTATCATTTCAAACGAAGCCGGTATAAAATACCTACTATGTACTTACAACTGTGTGTGTATATTTGAACCTGTTTCACTTGGTTAACACATAACAAGATATAGGTGTATGTATAGTTAAACACATGAAAACAAAACCTTGCCCCAAATATGTCGGAAAGCCTCATAATGAGGTATAGCGAGGAGACATCTAATGATTACTTATTAATACATCTTAATGTACTCTACAAGGTCACTTCTCGATTTAATATAATTTTCAACTGAAATAAGAATGGCGTTTTGCCATAAGAAACATACATGTATATGATAATTTAATGCGACAAAGTTGCTTTCCAAACCGAAAATATTCTTTTCCTTCAGCTTCCTCACTTGTTTGGAGTGTATTCATTTCTTTTATTTCTTGTGCTCCAAATAATGTGTTGAACAAACGAAAATGTATCCCATAATGGAAAAAGAACTATAACAAAATTTTAATAATTTTGGCCTTACGAAGCGTCGGAAAGATCAGCTGAAGCACATTCTTCTTGTCTGTGAAATTCCTGCCAAAGACCTTGAAAGACTTACTGCAGATCGGAAACAGAGACAAAAGATGACTCACGATTATGTTAAAACAATTCGAAGGGCAGGCCGTCATCGAACATCAACAATGCATTTCCGGTTTGTTTACCCACTCCTCGCTCCTCTCTCGCATTGGTCTGGTTATGCCATTTGTGTACTCAAGAACATCGGAGTAACTTAACCATTTAGCATTCAGATTACTCTGTCAAATGAAATAATTAATTCTATTATTGGCCACAAGGGCTCACATGCAAAACATTAATTGACATGGAATAACATGAAAGACAAAAACAGGACGACTCAATGGGTTTTCACGTGTACCCAATATAAATAAGTTAAAAATTAAACAAATTAAACTCCCAATAGGGGAGGCGCTTTAAGGCTATTCGTGGAAAAACCCACAAAAGCCAAGGATGCCTGAACAACAGGGCAAGAGCTGAATCCACAGTGATGATTGCTCCGCCCTCCTTTGGCCGAGAGAGGCAGGCAATTTTTATTTGTTTGGCGGCTGTAGCGAAAGAGGTAGTGTGATGGACACGTTTGAAAAGGCTAAAGACAGATACTTTCCTCTTTGGTCAAGCCCTCGTAGACTTTCAAGTTTCACTTGAAAAGGTAAGTGAGGGTGGAGAGGGAAGTGTTGTCTTCTGACAAGTTTGTTGAAATATGGGTGAATGTTGGAAAAATGGTCAGTATGAAAGGACCCATTTTGAGGATGCGCCTGTGAAAATAAAAGGAGGAGGTTCTTGCCCTGTTGGTCAAGCCACCCGGAGCTTTTGTGGGGTTTTCCACGAGTAGCCTTAAAGCGCCTCCCCCTTTAGGGGAGTTTTTACTTCAAGTTTTTTTGTTATCCACTGTTTACACGTTTCAAACCCGTTGTATCGTCCTGTTTTGTCATTTCATGTTGTTTTATGTAAGCCCTTGTGGCTAATAAAGAAATAATTAGTGATAACACTGGACTGTTGTTGCTCGAGGTAAGTCATACGTTTTGAGCTCCCGAAATTGTTTGAGTTTTGTTGTCACAAGTTACTGAACTCTTGTTTTTATTGTTCAATTCGTGTTATAGGGCAGCTGTCCTCCCAGGGAGCTAAGTTTTGTTTTAAAAAAGCCTAGTTTGCGGGGGGCTAATACACCAATTACATCGAAGAATTTCTTCGAAAATTTTACCAAAAATAATGGTGACTGGGTGAGGGAGTGAGGACTGGAGGTTGAACAGCCAGCTCAACGAAGACTTCTCCGCCCTCACCACCACTGTTGTTCCTACACTGAAACTGTTCAGACATGTTTTTGCGAGCTCCGTTATTTTGAAAATAAGTACTAGGCTTCCAAAGAATAAGTCCGGGGGGGGGGGGATTTGCTCGACTAAAGGAGGTGCTCCAGCATGGCCACAGTCAAATGACTGAAACGAGTAAAAGAGTAAAGAGAGACTACACACTCAATCGCCAATCGTTCATAAAATCTTAATACAGTTCAGCAAGAAGTAACACTAGAGGACTACCATGTGTTTACAAACTCAAGGTAGAGCCTCCATTTTTTATAAAATTCATCTTACCTGTTTTCATTATATGATGTTTTTTTTTTTTTTTCACTTAAATATTGCAATTTAAAAGGAGATTACCTTAGATTACTTTTGAGTTTACTTTGTGTTAGTGCTACTTTTCGTGTGATCTACCTGAGCAAATTTACTTTTGTGGGTGCTCTACGCACTTATTTTAATTTTTATATGATTTCCTTATTAGAATAGTAAGAATTTTGAAAAAAATACACTGATAGTGCTAAGTACGTACAAAATAATTGAAAAGAGTTACCTAAAGTAATCCCCTTCGTAGATCACACACCAAAGTAGCATCTTATTGTTTTTTCTTTGTCTGTTCTTTTTTTTACTGTTCAATATAAGCAGCCGACTGCTTGTAGAATGAATCACGTCTGTGTTGAAATATAGCGGTTAAAATGTCAATCGTTATGACAGCGCACTCTTTGACATAAGCGGTCATGAACATAGAAAGAATGTTCGTGCAGAAAAGATATTGAAAGATGAGAAAAATTTAAAATTTTTATGAAAAGAAAAGGAAACAAAAAAAAAAATGCCAGGTTGTAATAGTTAGAAAAATAAGGTAGCCAAAATGGGAGAATGAGAGGAGGAGGAGGAGAAAAGAAGAGGAAAATAAGATTGTAGAGAACGAAGGAAAATTATAGAAACAAAAGATGAAAAAACAAAAACAAAGCAAAGAAATTGTGAAGAAAGAGCACAAAATTGAAAAAAGCAACGAAAATAAAATTGTAAAAAAAAGAAGAAAGAAATTTTAAGTTAAAAGAAAACAATAAAACTTTAAAAAAATAATTAAAACTGATTTAGTATGAAACAGTTTTGCAGAGAAAATCTGTAGAAAAAGTATGTATGAATGCATTTACAGGGTATCGCGTTTCATGTTAATCCAAGCCATGATTATATAGCTGAAAAAAAAAATTGTATCCCAGGGCTCTATGCACAAAACATGTGACAAGAGCAGTGTTAGAAAATGGGACGAGTAATCATTGGCCGTATGTTGTTCTACTGGTAAAGTGTATTTTGTTTATAATTGAGTTGCCAGAACTTATAATGGGATCTTGTAATGGCATCACTTCAAAAAACTCTGTCTTAAAAACATTCGAGCATATAATTGTATTTTACAAATGACATCATTTGAAGCAAAAATTACCAGGGGAAGTGGGCTTGTGCCAACTTTTTTTTTTATTAAAGTGCAAGGACAAATTTATAGCAAAATTATTACAAAATAACGAATCACAATTTTTACAGATTTCTTTTCTTGGTGATATTCAAAAAAGAAAGACAATTTCGCATCAGAAACTGTCCAAGCCCATGATTAGAACTAATATTACAGCTGTGACAAGTGCCTCATGAGATTATTAGGTCAAAAGATTTCGGAATGCTACAGAATGTTCTTCAATTGAAGATTTTCTTTTATCAAAGGTGGCGAGATAGCAGAATTGTTAGCACATCGTACGAAACACTTTGCGGCATTTCTTCCAGTTTTACGTTCCGGGTTCAAATTCCACCGAGGTCAATATTACCGTCGATAAAATAAGTACCAGTTGAACGCAAAGGTTCATGTAATCGACGAGCCAATTCCCCCAACATTTCAGGCTCTGTGCTTACAACAGAAACATTTCTAAATTTCCAAGTTGTTAACCATGCCGAACAAATCCATCGATTTACTGCTCCTGAATGTAATGAAGTGCCATTTGGACAATGTGTGTGTGATGTAATTTATCGGCGCCGGATCTTAATAGTACAGAATATTTTATTTGGTAAAGAGAAACGAAGTGAAGAGTGAGATAGAACTCACGATAAACACATTTTGTTTATAGTGTTAACGTCCTGAGCAAATGTACATTAAGTGGAGTTGCACTTGAAAAATTATGTAACTGCAAAGATGATGTATAAAGTTTCATCTTGGATGAAAACGAATTGTTAGTAATTTCTTTTTAAATATGAAACAGCGCCCAAATAAAATCACTGATGGTTAAATATGAGCTAAGAGTTGTATATAATATTATGTAACAAGCATCCGGCAACATTTGCTTATTCCGTCTTTTTCTCTGACGCTGTCTGGCGTTCCCTCCCTCTCTCTCTTTTCGCACCGACTAAAGAACTGTGAGAGCTGTTTCTGTCTAATGCGAGCATATGTAGACGCGCACATGGTTTGTAAGTAGTGCTTAGAGTAAAACAATTCGCGCGCAAGAAATTAATGTGCATACGAAAATAATATAATTAATAATTAGACATTGTGCGCTCTTTGGCATACTTTCGATATAACTTGCGTACTCACACATGCACTTAGTCACTCACACATACACACACGCACGCACACACACACACACACATACACACACATACACACACATACACACACACACACTTTTACAAATGTTTTCTTGCTTATGTATTTTTGCGTATGTGCGTACATGTTCATGTGGATGTGCGTATATGTACGTATGTATTTTTGTGTATGTATGTCATTATACAGTTTTATTTTAAAGATTTATTACCAATGGAGAAAGAGCCAGTCACTAAGTTAGATCAAAGACTATTTCATTATAATTTCAACATCAACAGAGTATTTTTGCATGCATGTATGTATGTGTATGCGCAGTATTTGAAGTCAATGCATGTGTAGATTTGTATGTTTTGTTTTATGTATGTATTCTCATGCACATAGTTGCATGTCTAGACATGGGTATCTATACCTAAATGGAAGGTTTTACAAATTTTTAGTTCTCTTCTAATCTAGGTACAAGGCCCGAAATTTTATTTTGGTGGGGGCCAGTCGATTAGATCGACTCTAGTACGCAACTGGTACTTAATTTATCGACCCCCCCAAAAGGATGAAAGGCAAAGTCGACCTCGGCGGAATTTGAACTCAGAACGTAAAGACAAATGAAATACCGCAAAACATTTATCCCATGGTCACGAATGACCATGAGATTGCACCTAAAAAATTCCCCTTCGAAGCACAAGTTCAGGCAAGGTTGTTTATTGAAGACCAGCAGTCGCCCATGCACACCAGCCTATCCTCTACATGGCACCGATGTTATCCAAGGGAAAGGCAACGGCCGATACAGCTTGGTACCAGTGACATCGCATCTCATGTATCTACAGCTGAGTGAACTGGAGCAACATGAAATAGAGTGTCTTGCTCAAGAAGACAACACACAGTCCGGTCCGGGAATCAAACTCACAACGTCACAATTGTGAGCTTGACCTTCTAACCACTGAGCCAAGCATTTTCACAACAGTCAATACCACCACATAAAAGGAAATACCTCAAGCACTAAGGCACGTATATTTTCCACAGTTCATCAGTGACGTAGGTAATAGGGGAGCAAGGACCGCTCCCCACCGGCACATTTTCAGAATTGGTGCCTTTTCAACAAATATTTTTTTATCTCTTTAGTTTTCTTATGGGATAAAAGTCGAATTTCTTTTTTTATTTTTGTTAATCTCATTGCCTTGGAAGAACTTTCGTGGATCATTACTTTATTTGACCAACCTCCCGTGATTTTCAACTGTCTAATCAATATCCTGTAATGTGTTAGTGGCCGCTGACATCTGAAGAACCGAAACAAACTCTGAAGTCATAACCATTCAACACTGGACGATCTTATGGAGTGGCAGCTGTTTCACGTCACACCTACACAATTAGTCTATAGCATTGGATCCGGTTTCGCTTTTTACCTCATAGAAATCACAATTCAGTCATGTGCACAATCGAGATTTTGTCCAATGAACGGTTGTTGATCATGTGATAGCTCGGTGGTCTGACTAGAACTTACCGTGAGCGTGGCCTACAAAACCATAGCCTAAATGAGCACCAAAAATTCATAGTGTTTCGGGTCGAGTTGGCGTACATTCCTCTAATAGCTCTTTTCATAGTGCATATTCAACCGGAATGATGAAAGGAGTAGACACAGCATGGCATCTGAATATGTATTTGTTACCTAAAAATTAATCCAGCTTTGAGTTTCTAACAAAGACTTTCTGTACGTGTCATATTACGTAGTTTCATCTGAATGGTTCTATTAATTGTAATTGTATTACACTCATACCTTTCTCATTAATGTAACAAATAGATTATTTTCCAATACATTAAGAAAATTTCCTTCTTACAAATTGTCGTAAGCTTCGTACATAACGAGATTGTCACAAAAGCATGAAAATAATGAATGTAGAATACAATTACGTTTATTATAACTCATGAAATATTTCGCATAAAATAAGAGAAATGAAATTGTTTGGTGTGTGTCACGGAGACTTCTTTTATGCGTTCGCTCCCACTAACTTTAGAACCTGGCTTTGGTAATACAGCTCATAACACAAAGACAAAAAAAAAATGTTAAAACAAAACAAACACCATTCCTCCTTTTTAGCCCGGACTAACATAAAAAACACGTACACAGAGAAAAAGCTGTAGTATGTACACATTTTATTAGGCCATTCCTCCCGCTGTGATGGAAGGCACATCGTCTATAATAAGTACAAAGGAATAGTAAGTACTGCTCTTTGACCGATTTCCGCTTCACCTCGTCCTCAATGACCTTCATTACAATCTACAAATGTACAAACATAGGCAAGGCAGTGGAGAGAGAGAGAGAGAGAGAGAGAGAGAGGGGGTGGGGAAATTTGCTTATGGCTCTGTGTTTGCTGAAAACCATCGTAGTGTGGTTGGTCATTAAATAGGATGCTGTATCCTTAAAAAGAATATATATGCAGAGGTAGACTGCAGCGTAGGTTCAGGTTAGTTGTTTTAGAATGTATTACGAACAACTCGATTAGATCCCCGATCCAATACCCACACAATACTTGACCAATCAAAGAACCGTATTCAACCAATGTTCCAAACTCAAATGATAGGTCTTTAACGTGTGAAGCCTATAAAAGGTCAGTTGACTCCAATATACCACAAGAGAAATTGGTCTTTGCACAACCTTATATGTAACTTTTAAAAGACATCTGGATGTGACTTGAAGGTAATTTATTATTTCTACAAAATGGATTAACCTCGTAGAAGCTCTTTCCTAGACGCAACTCTGTGTTGGTTATTGGTGTCGTTTAGAAATTACACATTTCTAAATCCCTCAGAGAGATTTATGCAGTAGTGATACGATGATCATCATCATTTAACGTCCGTTTTCCATGCTGGTATGGGTTACACGATTTGACAGGAGCTAACAAGCCAGAAGATTGCACCAGACTTCACAGTAATTTTTTGGCATGTTTTTTTTTTACGTCTAGGTGCCCTTCATAACGCCAACCACCTTGGTACTGGGTTCGATATGATCGACAAAACCCTCGAAACCGGAGCTCCAACATGGCTACAGTTCAATGACTGAAACCAGTAAAAAAAAAAAAAAAAGAAAAAAAGAAAAGAAAAAGCCAAATGATATTTTTACTTCCTCCCCTTCTTTTGCGTCCTCCTCTTCCCTTCTCTTTTTCATTATCTTATTCTTTCCATTCCATTCATTCGTTTATTACTCTCCTCCTCCCTATTGTCCATTACCTTCTTGCAGAGACACTCTTTCCTTTTTCCCTTTCGACTTCGGTATCTTCCTCGTCATCGTTTCTCGTTCTTCTTATTCGTCTTGTTGTTCTTCTGCTTATTCGTCTTGTTGTTCTTCTTCTTATTCGCGTTGTTGTTGTTGTGGCTGGTGTTGCTGTTGTTGTTGTCTTCTTCTTCTTCTTCTTCTTCTTCTTCTTCTTCTTCTTCTTCTTCTTATTTCTTTTTCTTTTTCTTCTTCTTCTTCTTCTTCTTCTTCTTCTTCTTCTTCTTCTTCTTCTTCTTCTCCTCCTCCTCCTTTCTACCTCTCCGTCTCCACTCATCTCCACTCGTTTGTTATATAATCCGTGACGTCACGTGCATGCATATATGATACAACCCAGCACGTGAATATGATACATAAGACAAAATCTTCCTGTTCTGTCGACTTAGGCCAGGCCATGATGACACATTTAACCCATATCCCGTTAATTAGGCGTTTGTGTCATATTGTTCTATCATTGTGTTTGTCAAATCAAACAGTATTTGGAGTCATTATCTTTCACATCTACACTTAAGCAACACAAGATTAATCCAGGATTCTCAGCCGGACGTAGCCTGCGAGATAGCTATATCAGTCGTCTGAATAAAATTCAGTATTTGACCAGTAAATTATGCATGCATGCGTGCATACATACATACATGGCTGCTCATGATCTCTTTCGCCCTTTGACAAGTCTTATTCTTCGTCCTTCAGGATGTCCAACAACAATCACCCTCTTCACCAAGCAAGCTTGACAAGGTTGCCAGATTAGTCGCCGACGATCCGACCATGCAACAGGTTGTACTGGGCTACATATTACCAGTAGTGCCCAAGAACGACCTAACATACATACATACATACATACATACATACATACATACATTATGGCACTCCGTCGCTTACGACGACGAGGATTCCAGTTGATCGGATCAACGGAACAGCCTGCTCGTGAAATTAACGTGCAAGTGGCTGAGCACTCCACAGACACGTGTACCCTTAATGTAGTTCTCGGGGATATTCAGCGTGACACAGTGTGACAAGGCTGACCCTTTGAATTACAGGCACAACAGAAACAGGAAGTAAGAGTGAGAGAAAGTTGTGGTGAAAGAGTACAGCAGGGTTCGCCACCATCCCCTGCCGGAGCCTCGTGGAGCTTTAGGTGTTTTCGCTCAATAAACACTCACAATGCCCGGTCTGGGAATCGAAACCGCGAGTCCGCTGCCCTAACCACTGGGCCATTGCGCCTCCACACATACATACATACATACATACATACATACATACAAACAAACAAATATGCTGTTGCTGATGTTGAAATTTCAATGAAGACGCCTTTGATCTAAGTTAGAAACTGACTTTTTCTCTATTGGCAAGAAATCATGAAATAAAACTGAACAATGACATACATACAATACAATGCACTCATATATATATATATACATTGGCACAAAATATGCAGTATACAAACAAAACCTGTTTATTCGTCTGAAGACGATGACATCAGCAGGTTTCAATACCGTTGAGATGACGATATTCTGAAATTCATCCAAACGTTTGCAATTCTGTATTCACTTGTGATTACGTCTTTGATATAAACCTGGGTGATTTGCTGTTAAACCCGCTGCTCTGTGGTTGGCTGCATAAATGTCTTACGTTGTATCCAGAACACTTAATTAGCCTGTTAACAGCTGACTGCACTGTTATCAAAGCCGCTGTAACATTCTTTCTTTCATCTTCTCTCTTTTATCTTTTCTTGTCTAGTCATTAGAGTGCAGCTATGTTGGAGCACTGCCTTGAGGAATTTTCAATTGACACCCAGTGCTTATTATTGTTCTAACCCTGGTACTTCCTCTATCGGCCCTCTTTCGCCGAATCGCTAATGTTACGAAGACGTAAACGCACCAACATTGGATGTCGAGCAGGTGTGAAGGACAAACACACATACACATACACATGTATAAATACACACACACATACATACACACGTACACACAATAATAATAATAATAATAATAATAATAATAATAATAATCATCATCATCATCATCCTTTCTACTATAGGCATAAGGCCTGAAATTTTGGCAACTAGTACTTAATTTATCGACCCTGAAAGGATGAAAGGCAAAGTCAACCTCGGCGAAATTTGAACTCAGAAGGTAGCGACAAACGAAATACCGCTAAGCACTTCGCCCGATGTGGTAACGATTATGCCAGCCCGCCGCCTTCCACACAATAATAATAATAATAACAATAATAATAATAATAATAATAATAATAATAATAATAATAATAACGCGAAATTCTGTCTGTCCTGGACCCCTGTATCTCAGTCTACATTCGTTCTATATTGATATATTATACCTTTTTGGAATCACGATGATCCCTGGATTGAAAATCTGCCCTTCATTTGGTTCCGGAACGTTCAGTATTGGGATCTGATTTAAAAGCATTTGGGTTGCTATTTCTAGCAGATAAAGCTCGGCTGATTCACACCATTTTGGTTGG
>NC_142948.1:30640277-30670277 GCF_046866305.1 Octopus bimaculoides | reverse complement strand
TCAAAACCAGAAAGGAGAAAGCTGATTCGAAGACTACAGATCCAATCCATCACTGGAACTGTAAAAATCTGTAAAACTTTCCTGAAGTTTATCATTTAAATATATATGAGCATGTCTAGATATACAAGTATATGCACGAGAAGAAATACATAAAACAAAACATACAAATTTGTACATACACATACATACATGCATACAAAAATACATTGTTGATGTTGAAATTCCAATGAAAGAGCCTTGGATCTAAATTAGAAACCGGCTCTTTCTCTATTGGCAAGAAATCTTCAAATTAAACTGAATAATGACATACATAAATACATATATACATACATACATACATACATAATTCCATACATGCCAAGGTATGAGAACTACCAGAACTTGGAGCCTACCCATTGTTACTGAACATGTTAACATTGACAGATGGTATTACCTACGAAAGGGGCGGAGTTAAATCTGCATAAACATTATCCATAACTTCAGCAGAGAAAACAAACAAAATTAAAATTCTTTCGAAATTCTGGAAGATGTCTGGAATTTATCAGTGTCAGTCGATTACACATATTTTAGAATTTGACTGGTTACTATATTTTATAGAACCACGGAGGGATTAGAAACAAATCTAACCAAAGTGAGATTTGAACTCAGAGCGTAAGGCACCCGAAATAAAATGCGTAAAGCATTTTGTTCGACGCTCTAATGCTTCTGTCCAGCTACTTCCTTTACGATATAGTATACATACACATATACATTCATATGTGTCTTTTACCATTTTACTTGCTTCAATCACTGAACTGCAGCCAAGCTGGGGCACTGCGTTGAAGGGATTTTTTAGTTGAACAAATTTATTCCACCACTTCATTTTTAAGCTTGGTATTTATTCTGTCGGGAATCTTTGCCGAACTGCTAAGATATGCTATGAGAGATAAATACTCTCAACACACACGCGCACACACACACAAACACACACACACACACACACACACACGCACACACACACGGCTATAGTGGAAGCCACTTGCACAAGGTGCCACACAGTAAAACTGAACCCGAAACAACATTGTCGCAAAGAGAAGTTCTTAACCGCACTTCCAGATCTAAGCTTGTGATATTCATAAATATACCACACACACACGCGCGCCATGCATGCATGTATGTATGTATGTATGTGTGTGTGTGTGTGTGTGTGTGTGTGTGTGTGTGTGTGTATGTGTGTGTGTTTGTTCAGCTTTCATCCTCATTTATATCATATATCGGTTATATAAACAAATCCTATTATTTGCCTGAAAACAAATTACGTAAAATAATTACGTTAGCATATATATATATATATATATATATATATATATATATATAATACAAATTATATGTGAGTATATGCATATATACGTACATGTATGTACATACCTACATCTACATGTATATATAGATGCATATCTGGGTACAGGGCATCACAAAAAAACGTGGACAAAATTGAAAAACAAGAATATAAACAAAGCACGGAAAACAAACTTTTTTTCGGACAACGGTAGGAACACATAGGAAAACAGACAGGTCACATAGAGAACAATTCCTTCATCAGCTGCCCCTATTCTAAACTAAGCGTTTCGAAGAGTTAGGGCAGGACGTATTGTTAGAATAGCTCTTCCCGCAAAGCAAATTAAAATAAAATTTGTGATGCGGAGGAATTAAGTGGCAAACAGAAAACACAGGGAAAACGAAATAGTGAGAACAAACATTAAGGGCTGTTAGTTTATTTACTACAACAAAAGTTAACTGGAGGCTTCCATATATTTGTTATCCATATCTATATAACTATCTTCAAAATTTCGATAGCTGGCAGAAACGTTAGCACGCCAAGCGAAATGCTTAGCGTTGTTTCGTCTGTCTTTACGTTCTGAGTTCAAATTCCACCGAGGTCGACTTAGCCTTTCATTCTTTCGGGGTCAATAAATTAAGTATCAGTTGCGTACTGGCATCGATCTAGTCGATTGCCCCCCCTCCCTCAAAATTTCAGGCCTTGTGCCTAGAGTAGAAAAGATTATAGGTCCTTGATACAATTAAATTATATATATATATATATATATATATATTATAAATCAGTTACGAATCATTAGGATGTAGAAAACATCAACATGCTGGAAATAAAGCACCAAGATAACAGAGAAATAACAGTAGGCGAGGAAACGGGAAAAGTTAATCCATTCAAAAGTACAACTATGAAAGATTATGCTATTTAGGACATCTACATTCCCGAGTTTCGGCTTTAGGAAATTTAATCCCTGAGCCTCTTCAGTGCAGACAACCTAGTAGAAATTTAAGACCGTTACGTTATATTCCGTTAGTGTAGTGGTTTCGTTTTGCGCCAAAAACACAGCACATGGTGCAGAAATATTTTTACTAGGACTGAATTTCCGAAGGCCGAAACTCAGATATGTAAATATCTTAAATAGCATAATCTTTCATAGATGTACTTTTGAATATATCAATTTTTCCCGTTTCCTCGCCTACTGTTATTTCTCTGCTATTTAGGTGCTTTACGGTGGCTTAATTAAGACTTTAACTCTTATTTCTAGCAGGTTGATGCTTTTCAGCATCCTTACGTTTCGAGCTGATTTATAATTTATAGCTAAATAATGCTTTTTGTCTGCGAACCACCTATATTACTAATGTTGATACCATCAACTTAAATTTTTCCACAGATGATATTAACAGTAGTGACATTTTATTTCAAACCTTAGTGTTTGAATGTTTATATATATATATATATATATATATATATATATATGTATCATTTAACCACGGCAATGGTTGAATATATTTTTAAGTCCACCATTTCGTCAATCGCAGCAGCTTCCAAGCTTCACCACCAATTCAGTTCTCAACTAAATTGCAAACTGTTAACAGTTTTAAAACTACTCCTCCGCTAGAGAGTTTCTAAAAACGAACGATCTAGGGAAAATGCATTTTTGGACAAGGTGAGAATAACGTTCAATTTTGAAAGGTATTTTGTTGTTGAGGAATGTGATGCAAGGCTGAGAGGAATTGTGCATATCAGGAGAGAGAATCCTGAGAGAGAATGTATATGGGACAGGTATCTATTCATGTGAGTCCGAATAGTGGTGTCGCTTTGAATGCGCAGAATGCAGAATATGCCAGTCGGTGCGTGACCGAGGCAGAGTGAACGAGCGTGCGCATGAGTGCTGAATGAGTCAGTTGTTGCGTGACTGAGGCAGTCAGTGAGCATGCAAGGGCGTATACATGAGTGCGAGAGAAAGTGCTGCAGCTGGGGAATAAGCTGAGGTGAGTGAGTGTGTGCATCCTCAATCCATGATATCAGCAAAGATCTTATTCCCCAGCTGCAGCACTTTCTCTCGCACTCATGTATACGCCCTTGCATGCTCACTGACTGCCTCAGTCACGCAACAACTGACTCATTCAGCACTCATGCGCACGCTCGTTCACTCTGCCTCGGTCACGCACCGACTGGCATATTCTGCATTCTGCGCATTCAAAGCGACACCACTATTCGGACTCACATGGCATATACAGTTCATATAGTAGTGGCAGAGATTTAAATGCTGAAGGGAGAGAGAGCTGGAGGAAGAATAAAAAAAAACCGATCTGTTTATCGTTCTATGTATTTGTCTGCCTGTCTGCCATTACTATTAATATATATATATATATATATATATATATATATATATATATATATATACATATATATGACGGGCTTCTTTCAGTTTCCCTCTACCAAATACGCTCACAAGGCTTTGGTCTGTCCAACGCTATAGTAGAAGACACTTGCCCAAGGTGCCAAGCAGTGGGACTGAACCTGGAACGATGTGGTTGGAAAGCAAGCTTCTTAGCACACAGCCACATATGTATATGTATATATATATGTATATGTATATATATATATATATATATATATATATATATATATATATATATATATATATATATATATATATATATATATATATGTATATGTATATATATGTATATATATATATATATATATATGTATATATATATATATATATATATATATATATATATATATATATATATGTATATATATGTATATATATATATATATATATATATATATATATATATATATATATATATATATATATACATATATATATACATATATATATACATATATATATATATATATACATATATACATATATATATATATATATATGTATATATATATATATATATGTATATGTATATATATGTATATATATATGTATATGTATATCTATTTATATATATATATATATATATATATATATATATATATATATATATATATATATATATATATATATATATATGTATATGTATATATATGTATATATATATATATATATATATATATATGTATATGTATATATATGTATATATATATATATATATATATATATATATATATATATATATATATGTATATATATATATACACACATATAAGGTATAAATTATATGTATATGTGTTTATGTATATATGTGTGTATACGTGTGTGTGAGTGTGAGTATGAGTGTGTGGTTTGAAGTTCAATGGTTCGAAGTTCATTAATAGGTTTCTTTTGGTCTATTGTATTATTGCTATCAAAGAAACACCCTTGTATAGATGTAGACATTCTGTCACATGCTGTCACATACGTACACGCACACACACACACACACACACACACACACACACACACACACACACACACACACACACACACACACGCAAATATATATAAGGTATTTTTAAATAAAAATAATACAGTGCAGAATATACAATTTATAAAGGAACACTAATTTCTATGGCTTTGTATAAACTTTTAACCATCTAAGAAATTTTGTATCAACACTAGAATTTCCATGGGCTCTGCAAGTAAAATCATTTATGGAATTGCATAAATGCATAAGCAAAAGGGATACTTTAAACATGTGTAATTGTATAACTGTGCAGGTATCAAGTCAACTATAACCACACCAGTTTATCTTTGCTCTGCTATCGATTTACCAACAAATAATCTGTCTAGACTACTGATAGAGAAAGTGGCTCTTTGCTGATAAGACTAGTTTATCATTTCATCATATCAAACTTGATCTGGTTTTCAATTCTAGTAGACAGCGGGTCACTGGAATTACATTGAGACCCTGAACTTTCTCTTATTGTTACCTTAGAGTTAACAATAGTGGCAGGGAGGGGGTGGTGGTGGGTGTTCTCACATTTATGAACTAATTAATGAGATTCTACATGGACATTAAATCTGCTAGAAATAACAACTTAAACTCCATCTAATTGCATCCAACCACGTTGCAAAAAGAAACAAAAAAGTTCCCCCCCACTCCACCAACTAAACCTTTTTCTCCTCCCCATCATGTATATATATATATATATATATATATATATATATATATATATATATATATATATGTATATACATACATACATACATATAAATATATATCTATATACATATGTACATATATGTGTGTATACATATTTATTTATATATTTACTAATTTACGTTGTGTCTGGGGAGAGTCATTTTCTTTTTGTGCCTTAATATTTAACACACTCACCGGTAAAATTTCCACTTACTCCTTATTTTTCTTTTCCTAAAATTTTCGTTGCGTCTTGCAACCTTTTCGATTGTCTTGACTCTTATAAGACACCAAAAGAGAATGACTCTCCCCAGACACAACAGAATATGCTTCAATACACGAACTCACATAAAGAATCTTGCAGACCAAATCCCAAAACGAAATTTACTAATTTATATATATTTAAATATATGTATATATGTTTATGTTACCATCAGAGGCCTCCCCTTTTAATGAACTTCAATTCTCTGGCAGCAGACAACTGAGGTATGCCACCCTAGGCCAGGCTCCCCCCCCACACACACAAGGGCAGGGTATTTAATCCTTGCTGCCCGTACAGACCACAGCCTACTCCTGTTGGTCATGCAATCTCAATTGTAACCCAATGCCAACAAATTCCAGGTGGGAAATTTATATGTCATGGAAATTGGGAAACCGGCCCTATGAGTCTATACGACCTGGAAAGTAACTTTGTTCAACTAAAAAGTTTCAAGGCCATAGCCCCCAGCATGGCCACAATCAAATGACTGAAACAAATAAAGGATAAAAGACATACTGGGTGGCCCAAAAGTAGGTTTACAGTTATCACGTAGGCACTTTAAATTTCTTTTGAAACATCTTATTTAAATTTAAATTTCTATCTTACAAGCTGAAAAGTGAGCTTGACAAAATTAACTAAATTAGTGTAGAATGATGGTTTCATATTTTTTTTTATAATTAAGATCTAAACTGTAAATATATGAATGCGAAAGAGACAGTTGAATAACAGTAAACCCACTTTTGGGCCACCCTCTATACACATATGCATATACACACATACATACATGCACTTAGACACTCACCCACACATGTTAGAACATATATCAATAAAACCTATTAATCAATGTTTCAAAACAAATGTTTTTTTTCCTGAACTGGAATGAAATTCAAGGCTGCTTGTATTTACATCAAAGATACTTAGCCGCATGCATACAAGGTGCTAACAATTCAGTTCTTTTGTTCAAGCAGTTACTGCTTTGAGTCAAAGTTCTCAATTATTCACTGAAACAAAGGTTGCACAAAGTCTTGTAATTTATTGCTTCCTGTAAATGAACAGAAATTTATATATAGCAATATATATATATATATATATATATATATATATATATATATATATATATATATATATACACACACACACACACACACATATATATATATATATATATATATATATATATATATATATATATATATATATGTATATATATATATATGTATGTATTAATGTATGCATGTAGGCATATATATATATATATATATATATATATATATATATATATTGAAAGATACAGATAAGGAAATAATTTTATTCTCAAACGCAGGATAATGCTAATAATATGGCATGAACAGGATAACTATCGATATTTTGCAGAAAAATCTGTCGGTTCAGGTTCATATTATTGGGTTGGCTTGTACATTGGTTTGTATTGCCCTTTCCCCCCACCCATTTTTTACTGCACAGGGCCAGCTAGTAGACATATAATTACTTAATACCAATGGAGGGCTCTTTCCATAGGCACACCTACACAAGTATACCATTGACGTTATTTCCTCATAACTTCCAGGAAAGTGGATATTTTCCAGTAAAAATTTTCTACAAATATATTTCAGATGATGGTGTGGAATTTGTGATGGAAAGTTTTTTTCTACAGTTAGAGTCTTTAGAAAATCCACATGAGCCAGCATAGAGAAATGAAAAGAACATTCCACTCATACTAAGCAACTGTATGCCTACTTTTTACCCACTGCTATATTTAGACCTAGATCAGATCTTTGATCTCCGGTCACATGAACTTTAGTCACGACCATGCCATCCTATGCTAGGATATCTTCAGTGGCAATGTTTTGACACATCATGTGATCTGTTAGCTAATTAACCTGGCGAAGTAAGTATGATATCTGCAAATATTTTCTATTGATTCTTATGTTGCTAATATAACATTACATTGTTCACTTTATCCAGTTCTCTGCAACCTTAAACCAACAATGTTTGTGTAGCTTCATGTTGTTTGTCTGTAAATGTCAATAATCTTCACTGATATTCTCTATCATGTGCTTATCCACCAATCTCTCTCTCCCCCACCCCTCCTATGTTTCACAGAAACAAACTTTTAAGTTTTAGGTGCAGCCTGAGTCAATGAGTGAGCCTGTTCATGTTTGCTCGATCTGCTAGAAACAGCAGCCTTACCTGGTTCACTTCACGCACAATTGTTTTTTTTTAAATAGGCGTAGGAGTGGCTGTGTGGTAAGTAGCTTGCTTACCAACCACATGGTTCCGGGTTCAGTCCCACTGCGTGGCACCTTGGGCTAGCGTCTTCTACTATAGCCTCGGGCCGACCAAAGCCTTGTGAGTGAATTTGGTAAACGGAAACTGAAAGAAGCCCGTCGTATATGTATATATATATATATATAAATATATATATATAAATATATATATATATATATATATATATGTATGTATGTATGTATGTATGTATGTATGTATGTATGTGTGTATATGTTTGTGTGTCTGTGTTTGTCCCCCAACATCGCTTGACAACCGGTGCTGGTGTGTTTACGTCCCCGTAACTTAGCGGTTCGGCAAAAGAGATCGATAGAATAAGTACTAGGCTTACATAGAATAAGTCCTGGGGTCGATTTGATCGACTAAAGGCGGTGCTCCAGCATGGCCGCAGTCAAATGACTGAAACAAGTAAAAGAGTAAAGAATAAAGAGAAGCATACATGATATATAATGTTCTCAATGATCATCCAAGTAAGGGATGGTGATGGCTAGAATGTCTTTGAACATACATTTACCTGATCAGGACTGATGAGCCTGAAAACAAAAATAAACAATGAAATGAATACTTAAGGCTCTCTCAAACGAAGGCAACAATATTAAGCTGAATATTTCTATATCAGTTTTGGACTGGAACTCTCCGTATTCAGGAGATACATTTTGTATTTGAGTTTTTTTTATCTTAGAGAGTACTTGGTAGCCCTGTTGGTGCTGGTGCCACACAAAATGCACTGGTGCCAGGGCCACTTGAAAAGCTCTGATGCTGGTGCTAAATAAAAAGCATCCTTTACACTCTGTAAAGTGGTTGCTATTAGGAAGGCACCCAGCTGTAGAAACTATGCCAAAACAGACGACAGGAGCTCTTGGTGTGACTCCGGGGCTTGCCAGCTCCTGTCAGACAGTCCAACCCATGCCAGCATAGATGATGAGGATGATGACAATGACGATGACGATGATAACGATGATGATGATGATGATGATGGCGACGATGCCGACGATGACGATGATGATTATGATGATGCTGTGAAGAGGAGATAAAGGTGAGTCTGATGAGAGAAGCGTGCCTGTAATAAAGGTGGTAAGAAACTTGTCGGGTCAAGAGAAACAGAAGACGTCGTAGATGGAGAAGAACATGCGAAGATAGAGTCTAACACTTGGACATTTGCAATCTGCTTACTAGGATTGAAACCGCATCTACATCATTTACTTATGCTTTGAGCTACTTAAACATTTTGTAGACCTCCTCAATCATTGAAATATAGCCATTTCCATGCAAAGAAAGGAAATATCTAACACGGGATATGAGAATTGTTTTCTAATGCCTGTTTCAACACTCACAAGCTGTTAAGTAATAATATGACGTGAAGAAGGGAAAAAAATCACAATGATTATGTAATTAAAAGAGAGAAAAGAAAAACAGCGCTTATAGTTTATATAACCAAGTAGAGAAAGAAATAAAATAAAGGTTGTATAATGAAGAGAATTTGGTGACGCAGAAGTCAGACAATTTACTTGGATTCAAGGCATTACCCTAGAAACAAAACTAGTTTGCCTTCTATATTTCCTTTATTCGGATGCGGAGATGATGGTAATAATGTGAATGTGTAAATTTCTGTTAGGTTATTGTGTATCGGATGCTCAGTTTGGAAGTGAGGCAGAATTTTTAAAAGGTTATTGGATTAATAGAGCAGCGTTAATAACTAAAGTTTTGTTTATTTACACACACACACACACACACACACACACACACACTCACACACACATGTATGTATGTGTGTGTGTGCGCGCGCATGCGTGTTTATAAATATAAGCATATGTACATACATATACATAGACGCACATACGTACATACACACATATGTATATATATATATATATATATATATATATATATATATATATATATATATATATATATATATACAATTATACATATGTATTTACTTCTATCTATCTATCTATCTATCTATCTATCTATCTATCTATCTATCTATCTATCTATTTATCTCTCTCTCTCTCTCTATATATATATATATATATACTATATATACATATATATGTATGTGTATATAATACCTACTGATAGGTATATGTAAACTGCTATTTTCTGGTCACTTTTTAAGATTATCTGTACAGCTTTTCTATAGAAATCATAGCGCGCACTGATTTGTTAAGACATTTCGTATCCGAATCGTCTAATGTAAAGAATGTGATTAAAGATAGAAAAATTATTATGGATGTATATACATATTTCAGGAGTTCTTGTTCCTTCTTCAAGACTACAGCCAACCCACTAACCACCCTTGAGCTCATTGCTTAAATAGCTATTAAATATAGCAGTAAAACACTAAGGGATTTACCAATTTTACACATTAAATACATTCCTGCACTGGTGTAGCTAGAGTGTGTGACGCCCAGGGCGGCCCTTCCATTTGCCGCCTCCGGACCCTGCAAAAACATATTGCCTACAGCAATAGCCTACAAGAGGATGAAAATTGCCGCCCCTAGCGTCCCCCACCAGCCTCCCTTCTCCACGTCACCGATGTTATCCAAAGGAAAGGCGAAGGGGCCGATACAACTTAGCACCAGTGACGTCACTACTCATTTCTACAGGTGAGTGAGCTGGAGCAACGTGAAATAATGTGTCTTGCTCAAGAACACAACACACATCCCAATCCGGGAATCGAACTCACTACTGCATGATTGTGAGACTGACGCGCTAACCACTGAGCCATGTGCCTTCACTCTGTCTTCAGATGCCATCGGAATCAACTTTGGTTGTTTCTGCACGTCCCCTACACTCTGTACTGAGGCTTCCTGACTCGACAAAATAAAATATGTATGAGTCTGCGCTTCTGTATCTCGGAAGTACGTACTGAGAAAAATCCTTGGAGGCCATTCACAATATTCACCGCAAATCTTTCTCTCTTTCCGTCTCCCTCTTTCTCTCCCTCGCCATCTTTTTTTTTTTACTTCTCCAATCTCTCACTCTCTCCAGAATTGGAGAAGGATTAACCGATTGGCTAGCGACTTCTCATAGTAAAATTCCCTGATATTGTACCGGAACTGTCCAAGACCAGATCGATATGCAACGACAACATGGAATAGAAATAAAGAAGCTGCAGCAAAAAGAAAACAACAAAACAAAACAACCTCCAGTATTTCATTTATTGAAGCCAGTCGTCTTTGGTTTTATACTAACACATGTAAGAAAATCATCTACGGTCTACAGTTATTAACTTATATTCCTTTAGATGATTTTCTGAAGCGAGAGAAAACTGCAAGAATGAACAGGCATTTACAAACATTTGTAGTGAAACTACCTATCGTCACTAGATACAAAACTACTATCGCCATTACATACAATCTTCTCATTTAAATATAAATAAATGCGAGCGTAGTAGAGAACCCATTCCTTGTCCATCACGTGACTGATCATTATTCGAATCGGCAACTTCTTCGAACCGTTCCCGCCAGAACGCAAACTGACCAATCACGGCCCCTAATAAGGTCACGTGATAGAGTAAAATTCTGAAGCCTTCGGGAGCCCATAGTTTGTTATAAATAGCTTTAACTCATACCCAATAATTTGTCTCGGTCCAGTTTCTCTTTGAGAACTGTTCCGTGTACCACACGACAGCAGCAGCAGTTCCAGCGACCACTTCAGCAGCTTCGTCCAGCCACGATGACCTCCGCCGTCGCCACATCAGCAACAAGAGTCTACGACTACTATCCAGCATCATCATCATGAACAACACGATTACTACTGACCAGCATCAACACGACTTACTATGTACACCAAACCAAACCTCCGCGGCACATCTCTCTCTTCGATTCTGTTAGGTGACTCAGCTTCACCACGGTAAATAAACAGACAAGAGTTTTTAAACAGACAAGAAATTCTCAGCCAGCGGCGAACATCTGTATAACAAGAATCACGGCCCGGCATCGATGCCACGACATCACAACTAGTGATCAGCACTGCCACACTCAGCCTCTCCTCATTTTCACATACAGAACTTTCCCTTAGTGTACTAAAGAACTGGTATAATTGTTCACGTGTTATTGACTCTCTTTCTATCTGCTGTAATAACTCACATACATGTATAACTCACATACACACTTTTCTTTGTATGACGGCCTGTCTTTGATTATGTTCTTATATGTCGCATTCACACTCTCACACAGACATACATCTTTAACGCTACAATAAATATCTCTGTTATTCATCTAATACGGTTGTGGTCTTTCATTACTGGTCATCTATGTTATCGTCGCATAACATATCATGTATATCATCTTTGATATATATTTGTATGTTCGACCGTGTGACACGTTTAAATAAAAGGAGTCCTCTGTTTTTCCATTCGTCACCATTGCTCCTTTTTGAGTTCGCACGGTCGTCCCTTACACATTCATTAAAATAGTACAGAATCTCAATAACTGAGCAGACTGTTTAACATTTCGTTGAAATATTCACAAAAGCCTTGAGAAAAATAAAATATTTTAACGACTCTCGAACGTAATTATTTATCGTTTTACAAATTCACTGATTAACATTAATTTTTTTTAGTAATACATAACATTATACTATTGTAGAAATACTCTTTAGTTTCAGCAACAAAGTCGAGAAATAGGTTTAATTGATAAATCTGTGTAAATCGACTGAGATATATGCATTCAAGGATGTTTTTCTTTTATTATTCTTTTTACATTATGTTGACACACATTATTCGTAATTACCGGTTCTCATACTTCTAACAATTGTGTGACTGGTATAAATAATGCTGTTAACTTTTTTCACTATTAATAACAATACGTTAACATTTAATTTTTTTTCAGACAAAAGCTCTTCAGCGGAGTTAGAGTGTGAGAAAAAAAAAAAAAAAGAAAAAGAAATGGAAAACCCACCGTAAAAACCAGTAGCGGCACGCAGGTAAAATTAGTTGGGTGTTCTGCGTTAGAAGATTCTTAGTCGTTGTTTTAATATTGTGTATAAGGAAACAAGTGGAGGCGCAATGGCCCAGTGGTTAGGGCAGCGGACTCGCGGTCATAGGATCGCGGTTTCGATTCCCAGATCAGAGTCTGTTTTTAAATTAGTAGCATGTGCCTCTCAAGTACAACAAAAACATTTAGAATTCTATAGAAAAAAAAAAAAAAAAAAAAGCACGAAGTTCTGGGAAATCTTAACATATTTTATAGTTTCATGCTTGAGTATAATTGTTTGACCTTTTTTATTGATCCACACTTTCTCATTCTCTTCACAATGTTTTATATCATTATATAACAATTGAAGTACTTGTCTTTACAACGCGGTCGTCCAAAAATAAGTTTATGGCATTTAACACATCATCTGTGTTGTCTAACTAGCTGAAATAGCCGTAGTTTCAAAGATGACATATTGTGTGAACTTTTTAAGTATATGTAAATTATCGTTTCTCTTACATTTGACACCAGTGTATTTTATACAATATAACATGTATTCTTAACTGTGATAACTATAAATAATACGTAACATTTCGTCTCTTTTATGCGAAGGTCTTTGCTCTTTATGGCAAAATAGTTTATTCCATGTTACGTAGGTTTTGTACTTGTTTGCTGACGCAAATTTGATTGGTTTTTTTTTTTTATTAACAATATATAAATATATTAGAGATGGTGGAGCTGTAATGAATTGGCAAAGTCATTACAGAATCTGTATTTGTTCCTGTTCTCGGCGTTCTGAGTTCAAATCCCATCTACTTCAATATTGCTCTCCGCTTAAGCACCGGATAGCGTATTTTCCCTGCTTTTTCTCGTGGAATCAGATAAGTTACTCTCTGACAAGGATCGAGGCAGACCGCACACACGGTTTCCGTCCACCAAATTCCCTCTGTTGACTTCCACTTCTACAAACAGCGGAGATTCCGTACGGGAGCCACGCAAAAACAGTTAAATGCCAACATGCATCATTTTAAATAAAACTGTTTCAGTCGATAAACAAGATTTTCTTTTTATCAGCTGAACTAAGTTTGGAATAAACGTACTTGACATTTTATACTATTAAGTGCAATAAGGGCGACGAGCAAGAAGAAATGCTGAAAAAACCAGACGACATTTAATCAAACCGGTCATGGTTGATGACGCCTTTCTTTATACACTGGTAATACTGCTGAAGACAACTACTACTATTACTACTACTACTACTACTACTACTACTACTACTACTACTACTACTACTACAGAGAGAGAAAGAGAAGAAGAAAAGAGAGGGAGAGAGAGGGAAAAAGAGAGAAAGAGTATACAACCAGTCTCCATCTAAACATTACGAGATAGGGTCCGAGAGAGTCGGAGGCAACACATACGACTAAACAGAAAGGGTCCTCACATGGTTGTGTGGTTACCTTTAAAGCCACGTGATTCCGGGTGCAAACCCTCGGCACGGTACCTAAGTCTTTCCTTCCTTCCTTCATTCCTTCTTTTTTCTTTCTTTTATATATTGTAATGATTTCAAATTTTGACACAATGCCGGCAATTTGGATGGACAGGGGTAAGGCGATTGCATCAACCCCAGTATCTATCTATCTATCTATCTATCTGCTGTTTGTCTGTCTGTCCGTCTGTCTGTCTGTCTATCTGTCTGTCTGCCTGTCTGTCTATCTGTCTGTCTGTCTGTATGTATGTATGTCTATCTATCTATCTATCTATCTATCTATCTATCTATCTATCTATCTATCTATCTATCTATCTATCTATCTGTGTGTGTGTTATCTCTCACCATTGTTTGACAGCCGTTGTTAGAGTGTTTACGTCTTTGTAAATTAGCAGTTCAGCGAAAAAAAAACCGATAGAATAAAAACCATGATTTAAAAAAAGAAAAAAAAAACCTCCGGTTGATTCATTGTAGTAAACTCTTCAAGGTGGTACTCCTGCATTGCCGCATTCTAATGACTGAAACAAGTATAATATAAAAGTTGTTCCTCCGAATGATAATTAACTTAAATGTTAAACCAGCATAAATCGTGATGTTGTTGCTAAATGTTTTACTTCGAATTCCACTGTTTCCCAGGACTACAGGTCAATGACCAAATTTTTTTAAACTCAGAAACCGGGACGTGTCCTGTTACTCGTATCATTCAGGAGCGCTGGCTCAGACTCTTTGGCTACGTCGCTCGATTTTCCCCGAGTTAGACCCTGCTTATCATGTTCCCTTCGTGGAGGCGCAATGACCCAGTCGTTAGGGCAGCGGACTCGCGGTCACAGGGTCACGGTTTCGATTCCCAGACCGGGCGTTGTGAGTGTTTATTGAGCGAAAACACCTAAAAGCTCCACGAGGCTCCAGCAGGGGATGGTGGCGAACCCTGCTGTACTCTTTTACCACAACTTACTCTTATTTCCTGTTTCTGTTGTGCCTGTAATTCAAAGGGTCAGCCTTGTCACACTGTGTCACGCTGAATATCCCCGAGAACTACGTTAAGGGTACACGTGTCTGTGGAGTGCTCAGCCACTTGCACGTTAATTTCACGAGCAGGCTATTCCGTTGATCGGATCAACTGGAACCCTCGACGTCGTAAGCGTTTGTATTATTTTGTCCAACCTCTGTATGTATGTATATCGGCCATTATTATGATTGACCGTTGACTGAACACTATTCAATTTTTTTTCTCCGTGTTTTTCTCCTTGTCTCCGTATTCTTTCTGTTGAAGAGCGTAGCTCGAAACGTCAAAGACTTTCCGTATTCCCGAGCGTCATACTAATATATACTTTTGTTATTTACACCACCTGTCCTCGTCTGTTGTTATTATTTGTATATTCTCCCATATATATATATATATATATATATATATATATATATATATATATATCGTGGCACTCCGTCGATTACGACGACGAGGACAGCCTGCTCGGAAAATTAACGTGCAAGTGGCTGAGCACTCCACTGACACGTGTACCCTTAACGTAGTTCTCGGGGAGATTCAGCGTGACACAGAGTGTGACAAGGCTGGCCCTTCGACATACAGGTACAACAGAAATGGCCTCTAAACTACCCAACAATCGAAACGCAAGACACGTTAATATCCATGTCTTTGTCAAACTGCTCGTGCATTTCATATGCAATTGGCTTTACGAGTGACACTCCCTCAAATTGCATTTCACCAAACCATATGTGGTACTACACATAATTATGAGATTTTAACTTTTAATGTCAGTCACGCATCAACACGTTTGTATTAAACAATCTTTTCTTTGTTTACTTAGCGTGGTTGTGGCATAAAAGCCTGTTAAGATCACTCCTTTAAGTGTTCTCATTTTCAATTCTTTTGAAACGTTGCTTTATTGCAATTTTCTGGAGCAGTGGTTAGGACTACTTGTTCTGCTACCAGTGAAACACTGCAGTGCTGTAAACGGTTAATAATCCGTTTCTCCAATTTTAAAGTCTTGTGCCTAAGTTAGGGACAATATTTAACAAAGAAAAGTACGGCGTGCTGGCAGAATCGTCAGCACGCCGGACGAAATAATGCTTAGCGGTACTTCGTCTGTCTTTACGTTCTGAGTTCAAATTCCGCCGAGGTCAACTTTAGTATTGTAAGAGTTTCGGACAAAATGCGTTAGCATTTACTATTTGTATTTGTTTCTGTCATTTGACTGCGGCCATGCTGGAGCACCACCTTTTGTTCGAACAAATCGACCCCAGAACTTATTCTTTGTAATTCTAATACTTATTCTATCGGGTACTTTTTGCCGTACCGGTGGGGGGGGGGTCACTTAAATAAAATACCCGTCACTTAAATAAAATACCCGTCAAGTAGTGGGGTCGATTTAATAGACAAAACCCTCCCCTCAAAATTATTAGCAGTGTGCCTATGTTAGAAATTACTGAGAATGTTAGAAATTAAGAGAATGTACGATTTCAGGGACATTTGGCTGTTATATCTAGTAGGACAACAGATCAGGCAATGACTCGTTGACTAACTGAATTATTTAAACAACGTAACTTGTAATCAAGTGATTGTTATTATGAAGTGTGTGCAGTGAAGTTTGAGGTTTGACGAAGAAAAGATTCTCTTAAGATGTTTTGGAAGAGATTTTTGCCAGGACAAACGACCAAGCACAAGCTCCCCCGTTGACTAATTAAATTATTTAAACAACGTAATTTGTAATCAAGGGATTATTATAAGAGTGCGTTATGAAGTCTGAGGAAGAAAAGACTTTCTTAAGATGATTTGGAAGAGATTTAGCTGTTATTTTTACTCGGAAAAACGACGCAGGTAGAAAACTCTCTCGTTGATTATTCAAACCATCTAAACCACATTAACTTGTAATCAAGTGATTGTTGTTATTGAGAAAGAGCAGCGATGTTTAAATGTTATGGAAGGTCTTTATTAAAAGGTTCCACGTCTTTCACATTCAGGTTCAAAGTTTTAAAAATAGACATGCGAGTTTTAGTCAACGTTTAGTCGTAAGAGCAGTTATTGTGGTCAATGCGGTTGCGGTTGTGGTAGAGATAGTGAGTGGTGGGGGAGGACTAAACATGTTGGGTGAGTGTGATTTTGGAAGTAATGAAGGTGGTAGTAGCGGCAGCGGTGGCGACAGTAATGGTGGTGGTGGTGGTGATGCGTAAGTGAGTGTGTTTTAGTATGACAATGTTGCTAGTCTTGGTGTCATCCAGAGCAGTAATACATAGTGTCAACAAGGCGGCGAGCTGGCAGAAACGTTAGCACGCCGGGTGAAATGCTTAGCGGTGTTTCGTCTGTCTTTATGCTCTGAGTTCAAATTCTGCTGAGGTCGACTTTGTCTTTCATCCTTTCGGGGTCGATAAATTAAGTACCAGTTGCATATTGGGATCGATCTAATCGACTGGCTCACTCCTCCAAAATTTCATGCCTTGTGCCTAAAGTAGAAAAGAATGACGCCATGATAGATCACTGACCAAACCATTCAATTTTTTTTCTCCGTGTTTTTCTCCTTGTTTTCTCCGTATTCTTTCTGTTGAAGAGCGTAGCTCGAAACGTTAAAGACTTACTGTATTCCCGAACGTTAAACTAATACATCCTTTTGTTGTTTACACCACCTGTCCTCGTCTGTTGTTTTTTTCCCGTAAATTCTCCCATATGTATGTTATATATATATATATATATATATATATATATATATATATATATATATATATATATATATATATATATATATATATATATATATGCGACGGGCACTAGCGTAGCGAGACTGTGTGACGCCCGGGGTAGCCCTTCATTTTGTTGCCCCCGGGCGCCAACAAAAAAATACATATTGCCTACAGCAGACCCAAAATTGGTGCCGACCCTCATAAAAGTGCCGCTCGGGACGGAGCGCTTCTCCGCCCCACTCTAGCTGACAATATGTGCATCTCTGATCATGAGTAGAAGTAGTGGGGGAACATCATAGCCATGTGTTGAAAAGGATTCTTTGGAGTCTAAATGAATGCAACAAAAGCAAAGTCTGAAAGAAATATTAGCCAGTTTTCATATTTTCATGGGTTAAGCAAATACGAAATAACATTTGTTACCCAAGGACAAAATAAATTATAATGAATAAAAGAAATGCAAATATAGAACCTAAAAATAAAATTTCTTTATAAAAATTTTCCGAGATAAAATGGATTCAAATTTGAAATTTTCCCCAAGACTTCATTACGGATGTATATAACTGTTCGAAGTCAATATACTTGTTTTGTGAATAAAGATACAAGGCTTCGTCTTTGGGATGTAGTTAACACTGAGAAATTCACATTTGAAACTTGAGAAAAGTCTTGCATATTTTTACTGTTCCACTTACAGATTGCACTGGTAATGTTCAAATTAGCCGGTCGATTTCTCTTTCTGAAAATCCCAGTTTATTCGTATGTATGTATGTATGTATGTATGTATGTATGTACGTACGTACGTATGTATATATGTCATTATTCAGTTTATTTCAAGATTTCTTGTCAATAGAGAAAGAACCGGTTTCTAACCTAGATCCAAGAGGCTCCTTAATTGGAATTTCAACATTAACAACTTGGTATTTTTGTATGTATGTATGTATGCTCGTTCTATTTCTCTTTTCATTGTAAAAGAAATTTTGACCTGCTACCTGCTTAGTTGCAAGTTTGTGAAGGAAAGCATCTTGTTTTGTCCATCAGTTAAATCTTAAACGATATTACAGATTTTCATAGTCCCAGATTTCCTGATCAGTAGTGTAGTGTATGTATATGTATGAACAAATTTTACGCTAAACGCATCCAGAGAAGCTCTGTTGTCACTAGTAGCGTCACATATGTGGAGCAGTTGGCGGCCCACATCGGCGGACTTTCTCCAGGATAAATATCGGTAGTGTAGAGTGTGAGAATACTTACATGCTTACATGCAAGTACAAGAATACTTGCATGTAAGTATCCTGACTCTGGTTCACTTCAACACTTATACGAATAGAATCATAGTCGACCATGACTGAAGTCTTCAAATGTTTCGTAGGCGGAAGAAAATTAATAAATGAAAGGAGCGGGGAAAAAAGGAGAAAGTTCTTTTACGAAGATAAGTAATTCTAAGCAGATTTGATTAAAAAATCTTTGCGCATGTGTTTTATTATTATTAGAAACATATTTGCATCTGTTTCAATGAACGCCTTCCACATTCTCTCTTTTCATCCTGTTATTCCAACTTTGTCACTGAATGCATATATACCGTAATCCCTCGACTATTGCGAGTGTTACGTTCCAACCCCACCCTCCCCACAGCGATAGGTGAAAATCCGAGAAGATGAAACAGTACTGTACGATATTCTTTTATTCTTCACTCACTCACTCACTCACTCGCTCACTCACTCGCTCACTCACACACAAACACACTCATTCGTTCACTCATTCACTCGCTCGCTCACTCACTCACTCACTCGCTCACTCACAAACGCACTCACTCATTTGTTCACTCATTCACTCGCTCGCTCGCTCACTCACACACTCACTCACTCACTCACTCATTCACTCGCTGTCTCTCCTCTAGCTCTCCCTCTCACCCCCTCTATCTCCTTAAGTTAATGTTACACGCGGAATGTTATAAAAATTATAAAGCACATTTTCAAAGCATAACCATACTTAGGTCCAAACAATCTACACACACACGCACGCACACACACACACACACACACACACACACACACACACACACACACACACACACACACACACACACACACACACACACACACACACACACACACACATATATATATATAGAGAGAGAGAGGAAAGCAGTTAAAAAGTTAAGCTTCTATGCATGTTGAATAAACGATGTTTAAATAAAACATCAACAATTTGCCTTGATACAAAATTAACTGTAATAGCGGGCGAGACGAATAATGTTTATTTTGAAATCACAGTAGTTAATACTGAACTAGTTTCTTGTTAAATACACAAATTAAATAAATCAATTATAAAAAAAAAAAAAATTTTAATTTGGTAGACGGAAACTGAAAGAAGCTCGTCGTATATATATATATATATATATATATATATATATATATATATATATACATATATATATATATATATATATATATATATATATATATGAGTCTGTTTTTGTGCCTGTGTTCTTGTTCCTCTCCATCATCGCTTGATAACCGTTATTGGTGTGTTTACGTAATTTAGCGGTTCGGCAAAATTGACCGACAAAATAAGCACAAGGCTTGAAAAATATAAGTCCTGGGGTCGATTTGTTCGACTAAAACCCCTTCAAGCTGGTGCTCCAGCATGGCTGCAGTCAAATAACTGAAACAAGTAAAAGATTAAAAATAGATATACGTCGAGGATAGAGTCATAATCAACTTGAGAGACCGCAGAAACGGTAGTACTTATTTTGTAATAATAGTAATACTAATATCGGCCGCTCATTGTTGTCTAGGGAGGTAAAGCTCTTGTTAGCCCCCATCAGTTTTAAGTGTTCAGGAACGCAACTCTTCTTCTTCAGGTCCCTCTTGCTGGCTACGTTAATTTAGTACAACAGCTGTAAAAAGTTTACATTGAAGCTGTTGATATAAGACACAAAACGGTCGCACTATAAATATCTCACGATATTCTTTTGGCTGTATCATAGCCCACTGTGCGGGGTTAATGTCTTTTAAATCAGTGACCGAGCTACCATATTCTTCATAAGTACTCTTGGTAGTCATTACGACTAGAGAATGCTACCTATATGTATGCAATTGTCAGTGATGGGGTGGTGACGGTGCAAGTAATGATAAAACCAGAATTACAAGTGAGGTATATCTCGAATGTTGATCTGTTTTCATTAAGTTCTAAACAATAATATTTCTTTTATTTTCTCATCAAGAATTTAATTTTACTTATATATATATATATATGATTTTTATTTCATTTCTTTCCAATCGTTCTTTCGTAACAATAGCAAGAAAGCAAAAGCGAACGTATTCGTACACAAAGGCAGCACTCCGCATATTCATGCGTGTATTTTATGCAATGTCATGCATAGGAACATCTAAATATGAAAGGAAATGAGAGTCCAGGTATGACGGTGGTTTAAAATTTCGATTCAGACAAATGTTTTCCTAAATCTAACAGCTAAGTTCCGGGTTCAGCCCCTTGTCGCAGCATCTTCTACAATAACCCAGGGACAATGCTGAGTGAGTGAGGAGCCCCTCGTGTTTGTGTGTGTGTGTGTGTGTATTTTATCAATATTGATCAGAAGTAACAGATTGACTCAAGGTCCGAGAGTTTCGTGCGTTGGCACTTATGAAATTATTTGCACTAACATACCTACACACACACACACGCACAAAGTAAACAGAAAATGGAGAAATATTGATCAACAACAATTGACTTGCATCAATTGTTATTTTTTATTCATTTATTTATTTTTTAAATAATCGATGTTAGTCAATTATTGTTGATCAATATTTCTCCATTTTCTGTTTACTTTAAATTTGATTCCTGATAAACTCTTGTTTATCTTTGTCCTTACCTGTAATCTATGAGCATAATATGCTTACATGTGTATGTCCAGGGTTAACATAGGTAATTATACCGGTAATATAACGGATAATTTTTACCCCTTATATATATAGAACAAGTAGAAAGATAAATTTTATTCAACGCATAGATACTGAACAGTATATATTCTTTTTGCTGTATCACAGACCTACCTTGCAGAGTTAATGTACTTTAGATTACCGACCGAGCAGCCATATTCTTCATAAGCGCTCTTGGTAGTCTTTACGACTAGAGAATGCAACCTATATGCATGCAATTATCAGTGACAAGGTGGTAACTGTACAAGTAATAATAAAGCCAGAATTACAAGTGAGGTATACCTCGGATGTTGATCTGTTTTCATTAATCCTCAGTGAGTGAATTTTGTAAACAGTAACTCTATAGGAGTCCCACGTTTGTGTGTGTGTGTGTCTATTTTATTGATATTGAGCAGAAGTATCAAAGTGACTCAAGTTTCGAGAGTTTCTGCGTTGGTACTTGTCAAACTGTTTGCAGTAACATACACACACACACACACACACGAACACACACACACACACACATACACACACACACACACACACGAACACACACACACAATTAATATAGACAGCAGTGTGCAATGTTTTACCAAAAAGGTAAACTATTTGTCACTAAATATTACTAGGGAGTTAGCCCTCATTTCAAGCAATATCGCTGATTCTAACACCCTAGTCATATATATATATATATATATATATATATATATATATATATATATATATATATATATATGAGAGAGAGAGAGAGAGAGAGAGAGAGAGAGAGAGGGGGGAGTGTTAGAAAACAGAGAGATGTAATAGATACGAATTGATTTATTAATTAATCATCAAACTGACCAACAATTTTTTCATTTTACAAACAAGATTAAAATTACAAAACATATGTAAATATATAATTTTGCATTTAAGTCCTGGGGTCCGCTTGTTTGACTACAGGACTTATTCTTTGTAAGCCTAATACTTATGTTTGGTAAGTAAGCTTGACGTCGAAAGTTCGAACTCATTGTGTGCCAAAAATTACGTTCCTCGCGCTAGTTATTATTTATTGATAACTCCCGCTATATTGGCACCACAGTAATTAATAATCTCAGCGGCAGTCTCACGACATTATATAAGTCCATTGTACAATGCCGCTCATGACGACTAAAGTTCGGCAGTTTTGAAAGACGTGGGAAAAGAATCTTCACGCGTTATATTGATGTCTCATTTCAAAGTCCGATTAAATACATATAAATATAACTTCCTGATATATACTTATTATTTCTAATAAACAGCTCCATTAGGGTATGGTTATTCAGTGCACGGAGCAGTGCATAACGGCCTTGAAGTAAAATAAGAGAGCCAGAGGGAGGAAAAATAACAATGGCAGCCGTTGACTAATGATTTAATTACCAGAAGAAACTACTCCGCTGCAAGATCTGTGCCTGCTTGGCTTTATAACGTTGACCTTATATATGCGCGCGCGCGTGTGTGTACGTGTTTGCGAGTATATATGTTTGTATATATACGTAACATATGGTACAATTATAAACAGGGCAAATTCAAGCCAATTCTCCGCAGACTGAAAAACAAAATTTGTGAACAAACTTAATCGATTTTCAAACCTTATTGAACTGTCATCAAAGCGTGTAGCCAAACTATTTATATACTCAACAAATGCAGCAGTTACTCTATGAAGGAGTTCCTAATTTGCATACCGAAAGTGTTTAACACTCTAATGATTGATGAGAGTGATAAACTAGCAGGAGTAGAAGAAGTCACACTTTCTCAACTGTAACAATAGGTGGTGTATAAAAATGACCGTCTTTAGTTTCCAAACTTCTGTTTTCTTTCCTCTGCACATCGAAAATATTTGAAAGAAAAAAGGAAAAAAATAAACACGAAGCAAATTTATTTTACGAAGATATTGATTACATTCATATCGAATTATTTCTGTAATGTTGAAACCTAGTTAGATATCTGAACCCGCAAATAGTTACATGTCTAGGTAATGACGTAAAAAGAACATGATTAACAAGGATTACACAATGAAAACTGACGTAAAAGGAATCCACGTAAATAGACTTCGAACACAATCACACAGCAGTATGAAAACTAATGCATCTCCGTTTTCTGTGGTTTCGGGTTCAGTCATGGCTGTCAGACAATTTCTGCGTGACCACATCAGTCCTAACATCTGGCCACCTAGCTCCCCAGACTGTAACCCCTTGATTATTATGTGTATGGCACAGTTGAACAAGAGACCAACAAAACTCCTTGTAATACCAAAGATGAACTGAAAGTAAGGATCATATCAACATTCACCAACTCAAACAAGGAGACTGTCTAGAAGAGTTGCAGGAGATTCCGAAGTCACCTGGGGGCTGTGGTTGAAGTCAATGGCGGTTTTATTGAATAAATTTACTCTTTAGTATTTCAAGATATTTTTTATGCAACTTTGGTAAATATATCTGCGTAATTTAGACGGAAGGCTAAACTACAGCTGACTCGTCTCACAGAGAACGTTTCCGGTTACTTTTGGGTACCCTCTCGTAAGCATTAAATTTAACAGAATAATCTGAATGTTAATGGGTTAAGGTTCCTATTCCATAAACACGATCGTAAGGTGGCAAGTTTGATTCCCGGCCGTGCGTTGTGTCCTTGAGCAAGACACTTTATTTCGCATAGCTCCATCCAGTCCACTCAGCTAGCAAAAATGAGTCGTACCTATATTTCAAAGGGCCAACCTCGTTACTTTCTGTGTCACGCTGAATTTCCCTGAGAACTACGTTAAGAGTACACGTGACTGTGGAGTGCTCAGCCATTTGCACATTAATTTTACGAGCAATTGGAATTTCCATCGTCGTAATCGACAGGGTGCCACCTATATTGTTTTAAAACTATTGTATTTGCAGTATGTTGTATTGATTCAATGGAAACTTATGTTGGTGTTGGTAAACATGGGCTTTAAAAACTACACCACTCACATTATATTTTGTTACAACCTTGCATAGTGCAAACCAACAAGACTTCGTCCCGGTTGTTTATGTTTTGAATGGCCTTCATAACTACAGAGAAAACTTGCAAGTAAACATCTCCTTTGATCTCAGTGTCTTCAGTCACGTGTCATTTCCAGTGTTGATGTTTAGATCAAGCCTTTCTCTTTTCTAGGTCATAGAATGTCACTTGTTCCGCTTAGTTGTGGAAACATTGATTTCTGAGCGACTAGAGAATATGTAGTAATTTAGCATGAAATAATGTGTGTCTGAACTTATAGAAATCGAAGTGGAGACGGGTTAAAAAATGTATGTTTCTCACTACAAGTCAAGATCCTTAAAGACATCTCATGCCTGTTTTGTGGAATCAGAAATCTTTATATATCTCGACTCGTAAGCACTCTTTGCCGAGTTAATAACAGTTTGCTTTTCTTTCGATTCCGTGATTATAATTGTTTATATGGCAATCACACACATATATGCAACTTCTATAAGCGGAAAAAGCCGTATAGAGCAGTGTTCCGCAACTGGTATGCCGCGGCATACTGGTGAGCCACAAGACATGCTAGGAGTGCCCCAATGTAACCTGAATATAATTTTTTCCTCTATACTTTTAGTTATACTTTTAGTTGAGATGTGCCACCGAATTTTGAAAAGAATATGTGTACCGCAACTGAAAAAAGGTTGCTGAGCATTTGTATCGGGTCCTGACTCGACATAGTTAATAGATACACGATTCTGTGCAGGTTTAATACGTTATGCATTTTACACGTTTTTCTTTAATATTATCTCTTTTTTAACATTGTTCGAATTTGGAGACTATTTTCTGTACCAAAGCTTAAAAGCATTAGGATTATCCACACAAGGTTCATGCAACAGGACGTTCTCTCTTCTCAATGCAGTCTTTAACAATTCAGGAATATCAAGGTATCTGATATTTCTAGAATTCGGTACTGATTCAGAAACCATATTCTGTTTTGTTTCATCATTTTCTATTTAGATATGTATTTATGGAATTGAACAGCAGCGATTTCTAATAGAACGGACACTTTTGTGGAATCGGAAGTCTTTATGTTTCTCGATGTGTAAGCACACTTCGCATTGCCTTTTACTAGTCCATATATCAACAAGAGTTTCCTTTTGTTAGCCTTTCGAAAACTTCACGAAGCAAAGATGTGTTAACACTTCCTAGACGCGCTCTTGAACTTGTTACTCGGTCAAAGAGATAGAATCCTTGATGATTCTCTTATACACTTCTGCCACAACTTCCTCTCGATCCGAACTTTGATCACATTCGGAAGTTCATTGCGTGAGTTAATTTTTGCACAACTGTTTGAATTTTCAAATATCTCGCTTCGGCAGTATACTTGTGAGAGTCACTGCTACCGTTGCTGTTGTTTTTGTTATTACTTCTGCCAAGCGAGGAGCCAAACCTATTCATTATTATTTTAATTTTCTTGTTACCAAACGAATGTCCAGCTGCAAAGTACGTTTATTCAAACTGGTTCACACAGTCTCTATTTTTCTTTGGTGTCTCTTGAAATATAAAAAGGTTTTTCTTTTATGAGGAGACTTTGACACTGTGTACGCGCAAGACACGTAGAATCAAATGCGTTTTAAAAATATACTTCTTACTCGAAACAATAAAAATAAATAATTTCTATTTGCTTTATAAACAAGTTTACATAACATACACACAAAACAATTCAATTTATTGACAAATCAACCCTATAAAATTGTCAACGATTTGTACACGGAACGGCGTGTACAAGAAACAAGAGCAATGTCAAGAAGAAGAAGAAGAAGGTGGGGAGGGAGAGGAGAGACGACGGCAACAAATTTTGTCACAAGGCAAGCAGTTTTGATATCAACGACCTCAGTTCTTTGCTGGTATTTTATTTCATCGACCTTGGTGGGATGAAAGGCAATGTAGATCTGGGTTGAATTTTAACTTAGGGCTTTATGAATTGGAAGAAATATCGCGCTAGGCATTCTGTTCAACATTTTAACTATTATTCCTGCTCGCTTACCTTAATAATGATAATTATTTCAAATTTTGGTACAGGGCCAGCAATTTTGAGTGGGGCTGGAGGTAACTCGGTTACACCAACCCCAGTACTCAACTGGTACTTATTTTATCGACCCCGAAAGGATTAAAGACCAAGTTGACCTCAGCAGAATTTGAACTCAGAACGTAATAAAGACGGGCGAAATGCTTAGCGACATTTCTCCCGGCGTACGAACGATTCTGCCAGCTCGCCGCCTTAATGATAATCCTTTCTACTAGAAGTACAAGGCCCGAAAATGTGGGGGAGGGGTTAAGTCGATCACATCGACCCTAGTAATCTACTGGTACTTAATTAATATCTGCTTCATAACATCCCCTGACGGTATCGTTAGCCCTGTCCATACATTTGATTTTGCCTCTCTTCAAGACTAACACACCACACGTTCTCAGTCCGAACTCCAATCTGATATATATATGTGTGTGTGTGTGGGCGTATATACACATACATACATACATATATACACACACATATATATATATATACAGATTTATATATATACATATTCATATATGTATGTACATGCATACATTGATACATACATAGATACATACATGCACACGTACATACATACATACATACATGCATACATACATACATGCATACATATATATACATGCGTACATATATATACATGCATACATATATATACATGCATACATATATATACATGCATATATGCATTCATAAATACACACACACACACACACACACACATATATATATATATATATATACATGTCTGCAGGCACGCAACTATGCATACAAAAATGAAAGTATTTATATACAAATACACATATGTATTATACACACACACACACACACACACACACAGATACACACACAGACAGACAGACAGACAGACAGACAGACACACACACACACACACACATACACACACACACACATACACAGAAATATTGAAGCACTGTAACTTATATTATGCCTCCATTTGACTTTATTACGTAATCACGACGGCAATGGACTTGTAGGAAATGTCATGCGCAATGTTCCTTCTAATCATTTCCGTTGAGTTCTTTTTTCTTTTGTTTTAATTTGAATTTTATTTGAATTTTATTTTTGGAAGAAGACATTTAATGTGCAATGTTTCTGTTCCCAGCAGCAAAAGTATTTGGCTCCCGAGTACAGGCATACTCGAAATGTTAAAGATAATTTTGGCATGTTTTTAGACTCGCTTAAGTCTATTATCTTCACGTATCAGTCAGCGGGTTTCTTGGTGATTGCTCTCTCCCTGCCAAAAATAGTGGTCAAATATCTTCGTCGAATCACACTTTTGAGGTTGTTTTGAAGCAAAAAAAGATATAATACAAATAAAACAATAACAACAAAAAAAAAGTAGTACAAGACATCGTTATATGTGGTAAAGCAAAAAAAAAAAAATGTAGATGGGATATTCACAGATGGAATGCTCTTTTTAATTATAGTTCTTATAAGATCGGGACTGAGCTGAGCTGAACCTCAACTACGACCATACCTACAACAAGAACAACAGGAACAGCGACAACAGCAGCAGCAGCAGCAGCAGCAGCAGCAGCAGCAGCAGTAATCAACATCAACAATAACAGCAACAACAACAACAACAACAGCAACAACAGCAACTGCAATCGATAGTCAACGAAGGAGTCTGTTCGTAGTCGATCGACTTGTTAGAAATAGCAGTCAAACATCTCTCTTTTATCATTCTCACCTGTCCTTAAGAACTGGAGAAAGGATAGACTAGATTAAAGGGTCTCAACCATTTTTTGCTTTCGAACTCCTTTGATTCCCCTACTGGACCCTCATAGCCATTCGATGTACAGGGTGTGGCGAATAAATTGTCGTCTAAATTACGCGAATAATGAAAATAACACTGACATTTCATTTTAACAGATATACTTATCAGAATTACATAAAAATATCTTGAAATACTAAAGAGTAAATTTATTCAATAAAATCGCCATTGGCTTCAACCACGGCCTCCAGACGACTTCGGAATCTCCTGCAAACTCTTCTGGACGGTTTGTTCGACGCTCGAACTGTCCTGCGAATTTATCGTTACTCTTTTACTCTTTTACTTGTTTCAGTCATTTGACTGTGGTCATGCTGGAGCACCGCCTTTAGGCGAGCAAATCGACCCCAGGACTTATTCTTTGCAAGCTTAGTACTTATTCTATCGGTCTCTTTTGCCGAACCGCTAAATTACGGGGACATAAACACACCAACATCGGTTGTCAAGCGATGTTGAGATGTCAAACACAGACACACAAACATACACACACACACACACACACACACACACACACACACATACATATATATATATATATACATATATACGACGGGTTTCTTTCAGTTTCCGTCTACCAAACGGCACGAAGCTATAGTAGACACTGTGGTTGGTAAGCAAGCTACTTAACACTCAGCCACTCCTAAATAATTTTAAAATAATCTTCATCATAGGCAAAAGCCAGAAATTTCGTGAGGGGGGCGGGTACTCGATTAAACCAAAGCTGACCTTAATGATTTTTAAAACATCCGATCAATAATAAAAATAAATATAATCTGTTTTTTCCATTCGTAATATGCTTACATTATATTATATCCTGTTCCATTAAACTAACATTATCTTTTAATCAAATAGGCGTTAGATTTTTTCTGGTTGTCAATTAAATAAAACCTACACCGTAGAGTGATATGCAAGAATTTGGAGAGGTAAAAAAACGAGACTCCTGCCTTGACTCGAACCACACCAGGATCGCTTACTGGGCGATTGCATCATCGGTTACACTACGGAACGTAAGCATTACTCAGCCCCCATATTAAATACAATGAACCGGCAAGACCCTTACAAATTCAACGTTATTATTTTATTCTTATAGATGTTCCAGTCCTCAGGTTGTGGCCATGTTGGAGCAGCGCCAGTGTAATCACTTTTTCAATAGCCAATCTTAAGTTTTTGGCTTTTGGTGAAGAAAGGAGTTCGACAGTGCTAG